>NW_006975748.1:0-413 GCF_000164805.1 Carlito syrichta | reverse complement strand
CTAATTATTTTGTTTTTGGAGAAAGTTATCAGGCAAAACATTGCATGGGCAAACAACTCCATAACCTGAAACAGTTGAGATTTTTATGGCCTGAAAGACAGAAATCTGTTTTCTAGATTTCTTGCTATAGATTTTTCTAAAAAATATATATATTAAATATTAAGACTGTTTTTAAAGTAACTAATCATTGTGATGCAAGTGAAAAATGTCTTCAGTTTCTTAGTCTACCATTTCTTTGACATTTGCTTACTGCTTACCATCACTCAAATTATACTTTTCCCATTCCTTCCTCGCCTAATAGAGAAACTTCCTGCTTTTAATCTAAAAATGTATCTATAAATATATTTATATTCATAAAAAATGTAACACCTATAATTCCAGCATTTTGGGAGGCTAAGGTGGGAGGATTGCTT
>NW_006975747.1:0-646 GCF_000164805.1 Carlito syrichta | reverse complement strand
TTTACAAGATACATTTCTAAGAAGGATTTCCTTCTTATTCTGTGCCTTATTCTCTGTTAGGCTGGGCATAGACAATCCCAAAATGAATGCAATTGAAGGAAAGGGCCAGTGGAGAAACTGACCACAAAAGTTAGACTGCAACCACAAGAACACTCCTCACGCTGCTGAGCCTTTAGATCTTGTTCCTCAGCAAAGAATCAAAGGGCCAAAATCCTCTGTGGAGGTTTCCCTTCACCTTAGGCCTCCCTCTACAGGGGGGAAATGCCTTATTAGCTCTTTTTTGCCAGCTACTGCCACCTCCACTCCCGGGCATGAGAAAGTATTCCCTAGAGCTTTCTTCATCATGGAGCAGTCTATCCCTTGTCCCTACGTTAACACCTTCAATAGCACTGCCCATACACACATGCCCATGCCCACACGTGCTCCAAAGCCACAGTTGTTGTCCACATGGCTAGGGCAGTCCTTAGTGGTTAATGCCTGTCTCCAAAGTCCAACTCTTCAGTTTTTGGCTTTCTCTCGAAAACATCGGTAACATCAAAAATCTTGGTAGCATTGAAAACCTTGATAACATTGACACCATTCTCCAGCTCCACTTACCTCACAATCAGAATTCTATCTCATAGACTTCACTAGCCAAGCTGATCAG
>NW_006975746.1:0-605 GCF_000164805.1 Carlito syrichta | reverse complement strand
TCTTTGGGCGGGGGGTGGGCCCCTTCCTCCCCTGATCACTCCATCGTCCTCTCTCCACACAGACCTTTCCGTGGGGAGCTGTGGACACCCATCTTGATGCATGTGAGAGGTGTCTTTTTTCACCGGAGTCTCCCTTGGCCTCACTGGGGCACAGCAGCATGAACATGACTCCCAGGGCTTTGACCTGTGGGCTCAAGGGCTCCTCATGCCTCAGCCCCTGAGCAGCCAGGAGCCTGGGGACCACCACGCCTAACTCGATTTTTTTACCTCTCACCAAGACAAAGTCTTTCTGCATCACCCAGGTTAGTCTCCATCCCCTGGGCTCAGCTGCTTCCCACTTCAACCTCACAGGGCACGGAACTCATGTCCATTAGATGCGGTGCCCAGCCTGGACTCGCACATTTTGTCAGTGGGGGTGATGCAAAGGAACGCCCTGGGATGAAGGTCACCGCATCCTGTGTAGACGGGACCATGGGCTTTACCATATACTACTCCTGTGTTTGCCTTCCTGGTGTGAGGAGGTCCTGCACACGGCCCAGGCTGGCCTTGAACTCCCGAGTTCCAGGAGTCCATCGCCTCAGCCTCCCAAAGCCACAGCACAATTG
>NW_006975745.1:0-457 GCF_000164805.1 Carlito syrichta | reverse complement strand
CCACTACATGTGTATGATTTTGCCAAAGTCTCAGATTACAGGAGACTATTTCTATCCTGACATGTGGCCTGCCCAAGGCCAAGACACCATCAGCTAGTGGAGGTATTGTTCTTACTTTCATTCACTCTCTGTATTGAGATTTCTGTTTTTATTGAACTGGCCACTTTGAACAAATTTAACAAGCCATAGGTCTGCCTCACATGGGCCAGGAGGACAGGGCTGAGTACCATAGAGGGAGATATTGACCAACTCCAATGGCCCTCTCCACAAAGACAAAATAAACAGCCCCTCTGAAGACATGTACATGGTGGCACCACCAGAACCCATAGCCTCTTTGCCAAATTAAAGCAGCCTGTGAAGGGTTTAGCCTTGCGGACTTAAGGGCTTCAGTAGAACGTGTATCTGTTCCCTGGGAGGATGTTCACATGACATCCTTCACTTAACCTCCATTGATTTT
>NW_006975744.1:0-8164 GCF_000164805.1 Carlito syrichta | reverse complement strand
AGAAAACAACTATAGGCTGGGCGCAGTGGCTCATGCCTGTGACCCCAGCACTCTGCGAGGCCACAGCGAGAGAACTACTTGAGCCCAGGAGTCCGAGACCAGCCTAGGCAACAGAGCGAGACCTCATCTTTACTACTACTACTACTAATAAATAGCCAGGTGTGGTGGTGTACTCCTACAGACCCAGCTCCGCAGGAGACTGAGGTGGGAGGATCGCCTGAGCCCAGGAGGTTGAGGCCGCAGTGAGCCATGATCATGCCACTGCACTCCAGCCTGTAAAAGACCCCAACTTAACAAACAACAAACAAGAAAACATCTCCAAATCCTGAGCACTGACATATATACTCATAAGTAACTGTGATATATGCACATGTCTATGTGTATATATAAACCTTGCAGTACCTTGCAGACATGCATAGCTCAATAATCGGCACAAATAAAACCTGGAACTGTCATTCCAAAAGAAAATACAACTTGCCAGCCACCTCAAAGCCCCACACCTGGCCACCCTTAATCACAACATTCCTGCTCTCTCTCAAAAGTTACCACTATCCTGAATTTTATGACAGTCACTAACTTTCTTTTTGTTCTTCTCCGTATGAGCTTGCACCATTAAATGCTGTTCTTATGTTTTGTTAATTTAGAAAACAAAACTTTGTGTTATTGTGGTTACTGTAGTCTGAATGTTGGGGTCCTCCCAAAATTCCTGTTGGATCCTAATGCCCAATGTAAGAGGTGGAGCCTTTGGGAAGTGAGTAAATTATGAGAGCTCTACCCTCCTGAATGTAATAAATGCCTTTATTAAGAGACAGAGAGACGGGGTGGGGGGGCTTGAGTGATCCCCCTAGCTTCTCCTATGTGAGGGTTCAGCCACAAGGTACCATCCATGAATCAGAGTGACCCCTCACCAGACACCAAATCAGCTGGCACCATGATCTTGGGCTTCCTAACCTCCAGAACTGTGAGCAATACGATGAGGGACCCAAAAAAACATGGAGTTATCTTTTTGGAGGGCAGGCCCCTTGTAGTACACGCAGAATCTGTTCCTCCAGATCAAAGGGTCAACCAAAACTTTTATCTGGAAGTGTTGAGAAGCTTACATCACGTTTTGTGGAAGAAACATCATGAGTTGTGGCAAACAGGTGACTGGTTCTTCCATCATGACAGGGCACTGCGCTAAGTGTTCAGCAGTTTTTGACCAAACCTGCATGACCCCCATGCTCCACCCTCCCATCCACCTGATCTCGCCCCAAGGGACTTTTTGTTTGTTTGCTTCCAGATGAAACAAGTCCTCAAAGGAAAATGTTTTGCCTGTATGGAAGAGGTGAAACAAAACCCGGCAGAAGCACTAAAAGGCATCATAACTCACGAGTTCAAAAACTGTTTTGCACAGTGGAAAAAGCATCTTGAAAGGTGGATAGCACCAAACGGAGAGTACTTCGAAGTTGACTGAAGTTTAAACATGTAAGAATAAATACACAATTTTCTATAAATAAATCCCGGGTTTTTTCTGTCCCTCCTCATACGTTTCTGCTGTTTATAAATTGCCCAGTCTATGTCATTTTGCTATAGAAGCACAAATGGACTAAGGCAGGAATATATTATCTGCAGGAAAGTGCTCAAAAATGGAATGAAATGTCTAACCGTATCTGAGGAGTCCAGCTTCTGGTCAAAGACCTATGAGTGATTTTTCAAGTGGGTCTCCGGACGAGGGGTTGGACCGCCTCTCACACCGGACTCGGTCCACAGCCAATGCACTGCAATCTCCAAAGGGAGTTACAATCTGGGACTCAAGTCCCCCTGACCAGCCATCGTCTTAACTACATTTGCATCCCTAGCCTCAGCCTGTTCCAAGCCCATTTAATGAGGGTCTTCAGCCCAAGGTTTTCTCCAGGTGCCTCTGCCTAAACTTCCTTATGGTGGGGGAAAGAAATCTCTCTCCGTGCTGACTTAGTACACAGTACTTTCTCACCCCCAGGCCTTCTCCTCTCCTTGCTCCCGGGTCCATGAAACTGCAGGAGACTTTTGGTGAGGGCTTCCTGGGCAGTGAGACTATTCTTCATGCCTATGTTGATCCCCTTGACCCTTGACCCAGTGCTATTTCATGGGGAAAGAAAGAACAGACCAGAGTTGGCACTTTCTCTGGTTTAACCACTTGCTTGTACTGTCGCAGTGACTGATTAAATGTTTGACTGTTACGTTCATCTTGACTTGTTGTCTTAATGGCTACTCTGATATCTAGCAGCTCAGCTCATTTATCTCTAGCTCTGCTCAGCCCTTGACAATGCCAAGAAAGAGAACATTGCCATCACCCCCCACACACACACCAGAAACCCTCTGTTCTCCCTCCCCGTTCACTCCCACCTCCCTCCTACCCAGTGGTAGCTAACTGCTATCCTAACTTCAAACACTGTAGTCTAGTTTCACCACTTTCTAAACTTGATTTATATGCAACCATACAGAGTGATTTCTTTTGGCATGACTTCTTTACTCAAAATCAGTTTCGTGAGAGTCATTCGCATGCTTTCATGACGTTTACTTCATTCATTTTTGATACTTTATAGGATTTCACTGTACAAATAGAGCACAAAAAAGTCCAATGTTGATACTCATTTGGCTGTTTTCAGATTGGGATTTTATAATAACGTAGCTAGGAACATCCCTATACCTGCATTCTCATGAATATGATATATACATATATTTCTGTTGCTTATATGCCTATTCGTGGAAATGCTGATAAAGTTGGCAGATCCTAGAAACCCTGCATATACTATAAGGAAAGTAATCAACAGTCTGGACAGGAGACCTTAGAGGAAAATGTGTTCTTCTTCTCCCATTAATGGTCTACCTGACACTGGATGTCTCTGTCATGGGTAGTTCTCCAGCTAGTGAATTCCCACTTTGGTCAGCGTGTTCATCCTTGGGTTCATCCAAGGCTTCAACTAAATGTTACAATTCTGACCAACATCCCCCTCGGTTGTTCATTAAATGTGCTTTAAGAATGATGGGAATGGTGCTCAGTCGGGGCATGAACAAAGCACACACATACACATAGATGCACAGAAATCAGCCAAAATAGCTTCCCATGGGCATTCTCCACCGGTAGTCCATAATTACCTTTAGTCCTTTGGGTTGAACTTGTAATCTACTAAAGTGATGGTGACTGCTGTGCTTTACATTCACTCATAGGCCAATGTCATTGGGCTGTTAGGAACTTCTTCCAATCAGACACGTGGGAACAAGTCCTGAAAGTCTTGTCCAAGGACACATGGCTAGTAAGCTGCAGGGACATCACTGGAACCCAGGTGTGTGTGATCTGCAGCTGGTGTGCTCTTAACCCCACAGCACCTAGAAGGACATGGAGCTTAATTAGATGAGGAAACAGGTGAACCGATATTTACTAAAGGTATACAGAAATGGAGATTAGGAAAATTACCTTTCTTCTTCTCATATAAATCAACATCACTGTTCATATTTTGTTTTATTTTCATCTAGTCCTCCCTTTGCATACAAACACACGCACTGTGTTTGCAATTATTTTTATTTCCTCCTTTCATTTGAATCAGCACTCCACTATGTCATTACTTTGTTTTGCAACCTGTGATTCTAAATTGTTTTGAAAATGAGTGCATTATTTTTACTCTATTCTCATTTCTTCCTTACTACAAAGAGCTTTTTGGTTCACAATTTCATAATGACGCAAGGAAGAGAATCAAAAGTGAAGTCTACTGCCATAATGGCACTCATCCAGAGAGAACCACTTGAATTTTTACTTTTTAAAAAATGTGTAAAAATTTGAATATATTTCCTTCAAGTCAGTTTTCTACACATGGACTTTTTTTCCCCCCATTTTTCCTGTCACAAAACTGGAATCATAGGAAAATTTTCAATTGTACCTTCTCAGGACAGAGTCATGAAGACACACATATGTAGGTGTTAGGAGATGGAGAAGAATTTTAGAAAGGTAAAAGGAGTCAGCAGAGATCAATATTGGGATCCTGACTGCAGAGAGAATTCCAAGCAGTTACCATTTGCTTCTGAGAGGACTCATCTGCTGGAGAACCGATACCAGGAAGGGATATTCACTACAGAGATGTTCCTTTATGCCGCTGGAAAGCAGGCCAGCAAGATGGCGGTGTCAGCTTCAGATTCAGAGGGCCAAGGCGGTAGGGAGGCGTGAGGAAGGAGACAGAGCAAGGAAGGGGTTCCTTTCCCATCTGCTTGGTGGAGATCATATAAGCACAGAGGAAGAACGATGCAACGTAGAGGATTTTTGAGGTTAAGAAGCTCTGAGCGGTGGAGCATCTACTGTCACATAAGAAGGGGATGAGAGGCCAGAAGGAGGAGGGTCACTGATGCGGCAAGACCCAGAGCACGCAGGACTGGCAAGGATCAAGGTCACAATCTGCCAAGGAGGAGGCAGCAGTCATTCCAGTTGGGGTTGGATGCGTCTGTGGAAAGGAGTGCCAAACGGACCTCTTCCACCCTCAAAGAACATTCCTTCCCCTTCCTGCCCTGCGTTCCCTTCTGTCTCCTGGCTTCTGCATAAGACAGGTGGGCTCAGAATTGTCATCGTGGTCTGGGGTGGAGAGGACTCTGGGCAGCAGAGGCAGCCTGAGGGCATTTTCCACCTGAGGGATGGGTCAGAAGATGGAGCCAGAAGGTGTCCAGCAGCCCCAAAGAGTCCAAGAAGCCCTGCAATGGCAAATGCACGTTGCTTTTCTTTAACACGGCTTCTCTTTATCTCCTCAGCATAGAGAGCTCTCATCCGCGCAATAGCTGGTAAGATGTGGTGAAACTGCGGTTTCCTGAAGTTCAGCTGAAGAGTAAGAGAAACTCTCCAGTGGACGTGCAAACATTTTGACACCACTTGGAAATTCTGTGGATGCTGGCTCTTTCTAGAAAATCTGCCATTTCGAGTAACAACTGAGGTGGTCAGACATGTGCCCTTCCTCATCACAGCCTGCTCACGAGCTTTCATTTCTACGGATGGAAGACACTAACAAGGCTTGCCACTTTCAGATGACTCGATCCCTTCGGGTTTAACACTTCACCACTTTGAGACAGTGAGTCTGTTGCCGATGCTCTTTATTTCAAGTGTAGGGATTCAAAGTCCAATATGCTTATCAAGGCTGCTCTGTCCCCTCTTGTGTCCTTTCCCACTCTCCCTCCTTACCCTTCTCCCTCTTGCTCTTCCTCCACCCCCTCCGCATCCTCCTTCCCCTCTCCTCCCTCCTGCTATTCGCCCTCCTCTACTCCTCCCCTTGCCTTTCTTCTTGCCGTCCTCAATCTTCTCCTTTTCCTCCTCTCTCCCACCCAATCCTCCTTCCCCTACTCCTTTGCCTGTCACTCCTTTATTCCCTCATCCTTCTCTCCAAGAAAGTATCTAGCTACAGATGATTGCAGCAAGGAGGATGGGCCTGTTCCCTTTGCTCGCTCGACTCTTTGGTCTTTGGACACTTGCCGTCTTTTCTGCACTTTCGGCAAGTGAAACTGACCCTTCTTGGCCTGTGGCACACACATATGCTAGTGTTGGTGGTTGCCATCTCAGCCTCCAGTCGGAACAGCGGCACGCTCTGGGCCATCCTCTTCCAAGCCCCAGGCCTTGTCTCGTTGACCAGTTGTCTCAGCACCTCTATGAGTCTTTCTGGGTCCTGGATCTCATCCGGACTGCAAATAAGCCATGAGGACTTCAGGGCACTGTCCCAGGGTATCTCTTCCAGAAAGGCCAGGCTGTCATTTCTGACCTCCTCTTGTCTTCTCCTAATGGTATTGAAGTAGGGTCCGAGCGATCAAATAACAGCCCACCGACTTAATTTCAGCAAAGGAGAAGTTCATTAGTCAAGGTTCTGCCAGCTGCAGACCGCTTGCAGGAAGAGAACTTCAAGCAAGTTGGCCCCGAGCCCCCGCTCAGAGCTCCCTTAAGCAGTCCTAGCTTACATCTTGGTTAGCTAAAGTGAGAGTTGGACATTTTCCAGAGCTCTTATCGCAATATTCTGCTGACATCAGTAAGCTAGCGAGTTTACAGAAGCAGATGTAGTGGGTAAAGATACAATTTATCTTGTAATGTTTACAGAGGAGAAACCTTCAAAGAAAAACCCCCAGAAAGGGAATAACGCCTGTTTCAAGGCTGAAGCCATTTCTTTCATCCCCCCCTCCCCCCGCCCACTTCCAATCCCAGGGGCAGAGGCTGCATTTTTTCTCTTTCACAGTATGAGGCACTGAAGGAAGGTCTCCCTCCCACAGCTCCGGGTAGCATGTGGGGCCAAGTGCCTTTCTGCTCTGGGATTCTCAACTTTCTACATGTCCAGTCTCAATACCCTCCCCTTCTTTGCTAAGCCCTCACCAGGAACACTGCATACAGGTATTCACGCGCTATCTTCTGCAATCCAAGTGAATTCATTCAGATGTGATGCACCCTGAAGTTGTACAGTGCACAGCCATGTTAGCATTATATATTGACCCTGTGCCCACTGCCTCCTTAGCTCCCCCCTGCACAGTTCTAGAATGTCCCTACTCCCTCCTAGAGGAAAGAAATCAGTACTTATGTTCTATGTCAATCCAAAAAATTGGGAGGTCAGAGAAAATGAAGATAAAAATCCAAAGTCCTTTTGAGATGCTATGCTAAAAAAAGAATAAATCCTCACTCCACCTCAAGCAAACATAGGCTTAAACATAAGGGGAGTGTCCAGAAGTTGAGCTTTAAACTTTCTAAATACATTATTATTGTTGTTGTTGTCGTTATTGTTATTATTATTTTAAAGATATGAGTACAGTTTGGGATTAGGTACATAAGAGGTCATTGTACACGTAAAGTTTGGGCCTCCCTGTGGTCTTCACTTTACCTGGATTGAGATCAGGTACCCTTATTGATATTATGTGCCCCACCTCCTCCCTTCCCTGTCAGTGTCCCGCTACTGCCAATCTCCTTTATAGTGTTATGATACATGTTCAGGGTTCACTTATGAGTGAGAACTTGTGATACTCAGTTCCTTGTTTCTCTGAGAGATCACTGAGTACCATAGACTCTAAATCCACCCAAGTTGCTGCAAAGTCCATAATTTTGTCCTTCTTTATAGTTGCATAATATCCCATTGTTTAGATGTACCACATTTTTTTAATCCAGTTCACTCTCGATGGGCAGCAGTGTTGGTTCCATGTTTTTGCTATCATGAATAATGCTGCAATAAACATGCGTGTGCAGGTACCTTTTCTATAGAGTGACCTGAGTTCCTCCGGGTATATTCCCAGAAAGGGAATTGCTGGGTCGTATGGAAGGTCAATTTTTAGATCTCTTAGGAATTGCCACACTGTTTTCCACAGAGATTGTACTAGTTTACACTCCCACCAACAGTCTAGAAGCCTTCCCTTTCCCCCACATTCTCTCTAGCATGTGTTGTTTTTCCAGTTATTGATGATGGCCATCCTCACTGGAGTTAGGTGGTATCTCAGTGTGGTTTCAATTTGCATTTCTTTGATGATTACTGAGGCTGAGCAACTTTTCATGTATCTGTTGGCTGCTTGTATGTCTTCTCAGAGAAGTGTCTATTCATCTCTTCGGTCCACTTTTTTTTTGAGTTGGAGTCTTACTCTGTCACCCAGACTGGATGCAGTGGCACGCTCCCGACCACCGCAGCCTCGACCTGCTGGGCTCCGGCGATCCTTCCGCCTCAGCCTTCCGAGTAGCCGAAACTACAAGTGCACGCTACCATGCCCAGCTAATTTTTTATTATTATTATTTATTGTAGAGATGAGGTCTCGCCAAGTTGCCCAGGCGGGTCTCGAGCCCATGGGCTCAGGCAATTCACTCACCTTGGCCTCCCAAAGCGCGGGATTACAGGCTGAGACGTCAAGCCCAGCTTAGCCCACTTTTTTTTTTTTTTTTTTTTGAGTTGGAGTCTCACTGTGTCGCCCAGACTGGAGTGCAGTGGCCGCTCCCGGCCACCGCAGCCTCGACCTGCTGGGCTCCGGTGATCCTTCCACCTCAGCCTTCCAAGTAACCGGAATTACAGGCATGCGCTACCACGCTCAGCTGATTTTTTGATTTATTGTAGAGATGAGGTCTCGCCGCCCAGGCGGGTCTCGAACGCGTGGGCTCAGGCAATCCACTCACCTCGACCTCCCAAAGGCGCGGGATTACAGGCTGAGCCACCGAACACGGCTT
>NW_006975743.1:0-457 GCF_000164805.1 Carlito syrichta | reverse complement strand
TTATTTACTGATAGTAACTGATAAGAGTTCTTCAGTAAATGACTCAATCCAGCAGTACTATGGAAACATTTTCAGTAGCTCCAAGAGAGAGAAAGAAAAATATGATTTAATTTCGGAAAACAGGAAAGTTTTTAAATGGAGAGAACTGTGTAAATCTTTTTTAGTACATCAGTTTAATTTGGAGAACATAGGATACACACAAACTTAATGAACATTTGAGAATTTGTTAAAAACAAACAAGTTGACATCATTTTCTATTTTCAATATGTTGATTTCAAACAATGTCTTTTTCACTATTATTATTTGTCCTAGAGGTCACTATGGTTTTTGCAGACAATCAGTAGCTACGATTGATGTGTATGTCCCCCATATAGAAAATTCTTCCATAACTCATCATTGAATTGAAAGCATGCTTTTATTTTAATTTTCGTTGTTTTTTAGTTCATTGTATCCGTAA
>NW_006975742.1:0-737 GCF_000164805.1 Carlito syrichta | reverse complement strand
GATAATTCTTCCACCTCAGCCTTCCAAGTAGCCGGAACGACAGGGACGCCCTACCACACCCGGCTAATTTTTTACTTATTGTAGAGACGAGGTCTCGCCAAGTTGCCAGGCGGGTCTCGAACCCGCGGGCTTGGGCCATCCACTCACCTCAGCCTCCCAAAGTGCTGGGATTACAGGCTGAGTCACTGAGCCTGGCCGACTTTTTATCATCTTAATGCAAGTTAAGGCTTGCTTGGAACTGAAGACTTATGACAATGAACTCACCTTTTGGTTTGCACTGTGTTGTTTAGATGGGTAAACTTGATTTGTGGGGGGAACAGTTTTAAGTTTGCAGGAAATTGAGGGGAAAGCACAGAAATTGCCTACATGTCCCTGTCCCCACACATACTCAACGCTCCCCACTGTCAACCTCCACACGGCATCAGGACGTTTGTTGCAATTGACAAGCCTACACTGATGTATCTTTATCACCCAGAGTTCCCAGTTGACATCAGGATTCACTCTCGGTACACATTCTGTGAGGTTTGACAAACGCATAATGATGTGAATCCACCATTGTGGTATCATCTAGGATAGTCTCCCTGCCCTAAAAAAATCTTCTCTGCTCTGCATGTTTCATTACGTTTTCAAAAATGACTTCCCGCCAAACAAAAAAGGCCAGTCACAAAAAATGCCAGCCTTTGTGTTCAAGCAAAGGGATGCTTGGTAGCTCTCCCCATCCTCAGCCCTTGAAATGA
>NW_006975741.1:0-960 GCF_000164805.1 Carlito syrichta | reverse complement strand
TTCATAGGCAGATACAAATGAAAGCAATGACACAAAATAACTGTAAGTAATAAAATCATCAGGAAAGAAACAAATCCTGGGTGATAGGGAGGGACTAACTTCAGATGAGGTGTCAGGACTGTCCCTAAGGAGGTGACCACAGGTGTCAGATCTTAGGGTGCTAAGATAAACACCTAGACTGGAAGATGTATTAGCTCAAATCCAGTTTATCATTGCCGTTATCTTTACACCATAACTGAGGAAAAGATTGGATGGAAGCTGGGGGATTGCAGTGGTACCTGCAGTGCTTTGAGCCCTTGTAGCATTAACATTTAATCAGAACGAAAGGTTGGGGTAGTCTAGGGTGACTATTTAGTAACATTGAGTGCAGACAACCCTGCAAAGCTCCTTGGCCTCTGAGTCCCAGGTCTGATGGAAACTGTGTATTTCTTAGCTCTGTTTAAACCTTGTCCTGTGAGTGCTAGGGAGCAGGAGATGTCAGAAGCCTGACTTCATCTTGACTCCTGTTTTTGTTGAAGGGTAGTTGCTAGGTAACAGATCCCTCTGGCTGGAGCAAAGGAGATGGCCTATGGAAGAGGGTGGAGACAAGGAAAGTAAAGTAGTGCCTGAGTCGGTTTGGAGGATGATTTCTAGGAACAAAAATCCATAGAGAAATTTTCATTTTCAGAGGGAAGTTCTGTTGCAAAATTTCCCACATTCATTGTGTCTACCTCTCCCCACCTCTCTTGTGATGTCTGCTCTTGGCTTAGGGATTCATAGACTTTTGCTAGTAGGTAAGAGCCATTCAAACCTCCATGTCTGGTGGTAATTACTGGAGCAAGGTGACCTGGTGTATGAGAGTTCATTTTCCCTTGTACAGACCTTCAGGGGGGAAAGAGCCTTTACATGGGAACATTTGGTTCAGATTATGTTGATTTGTGTTAATGGGTTGGCTTCCAAGTCATGACTTGCTTTGGGAAA
>NW_006975740.1:0-706 GCF_000164805.1 Carlito syrichta | reverse complement strand
GCTAGCAGACTTAGCTAGCTTACTTAACTAGCTAGCTGGTTAGCTAGCTGACTTAGCTAGTTGACTTAACTAGTTGGCTAAAGAGGTAGCTAGCTGACATAACGAGCTGGTTAACGAGCTAGCAAACTGTTTTAACTAGTTGGTAAACAAGTTAACTGGCTGACTTAACTAGTTTGTAATAGAGTTAGCTAGGTGAATTAACTTGTTTGCTGACGAATCGGCCGAATACTTAGATTGTTTAACATGTTGGCTGCCTACACGACTAACTTGTTAGTTGACTTAACACGTTGGCTGCCTACTCGGCTGACTAGTTACCTGGGTTAACAAGATGACTGACAAGTTGGCCCACTAGTTATCAATGTTAACTTGTTGCCTGCTCGTTTGCTGACATAACTAGCAGGCCGACTAGTTAGCCCACAAGTTACCTGGCCTAAATAGTCGGCTGACTAGTCAGACGATTGTTTAGCTCATTTTACTACCAGGACGGCTATTTGGTGGACCAGTTTCCTGAATAATTAGTTGGCCAGCGTGTGAGCCATCAGTTGAACTTACTTAACTAGTCAGTGGGTGAGAGAGCCGACTGGTCAGGTCAATTAACAATTTGGCCAGCGAGTGAGCCAACAGGTAAGTTGACTTAACAAGTTGACCGGCAAGTGAGCCGACTGGTCAGCTGACTTAACTAATCTGCTAGTGAGTGAGCTGACTG
>NW_006975739.1:0-1067 GCF_000164805.1 Carlito syrichta | reverse complement strand
TGGGATTTACACTCCAAATAATAATAATCAACATCAGCACCACGACAACCATCCATGCCCCTCAGCGTGAGGATTCACCCTCAGGGATGGGAGATGAAAAGCGACTTTCCAGTCGGTGGTTCATGGAAATTTTCAAAGGAGCCACTGGACACATCCGTCACCACCTTGGCCACGTGCCCCAGAAGGTATGCCTCCAACATCCACACTAATACCTCACAGCAAAGATGTGTGTGAGCTCACGGAACAGACGACCCCAAGCTAGGGCAGCCATCGGGCACAGAGCAATCAAGGTACTCAGCATAGACTCCACCAGCCCAGGTTCCAGTCATCCTGTCTCCCACATATTCATAAGGGGAGGTCCCCTTCCTCTCACAATTTCTCCAATGTCCCCTGTTGACATGGACCTTTCCCTGGGTGCTGTGGATGCCCATCATGATGCCATGGAGGGGACTTTTTTGTCACCAGAATCTCTGTCAGCATGCTGGGGTGTAGTGGCACAATTGTGGCTCCTGTGGCCCAAACATGCATGTCTCAGGCAGTCCTCCCGCCTTGGCCCCCGAAGAGCTGGGACTCTGGGAGCCACCATGACTGACTCAATTTTGGGGACCTCTCACCAAGATGAGGTCTGGCCACGTCGCCCTTGCTGGAACCAACCCCTGGTCTCAGGTAGCCTCCTGCCTCAGCCTCCAAAGACATGGGGCTGATAGCTGTAAGCAACGATGCCCAAAGTGGACTTGTAAGTTCTGTCGGGGAGGCTACACAAAGGAATGCCCCAGGATGGACTCTACCACATCCCACGTAGCTGGAAACACCGGCACCACCATGCGTGACTCAATTTTTTGCATTCCAGCGTGCAATGAGGACTTGCTACGTGGCCTAGGCAGTCTCAAACTCTCATCTCCAACGGTCCCCCTCCTCAGCCTCCCAAAACCACATAACAATTGACTGCCAATCCACCGTGTTTCAGAAACTCTGGGTCCAAGGCCCTTTCCAAAGAAACTCTGTTCACGATGATCCCCACTTCATACCTAAATGGATGCTCTTCTTTTTTTCATTTTTTCCATTTT
>NW_006975738.1:0-1059 GCF_000164805.1 Carlito syrichta | reverse complement strand
GGACAATGTATCTCAGAAGCATGTGGTGGGCCACTGTGAGGGCATGTGAAAGGACCACCATGAAGGCACACAGTGGAGCCACTAGGAAGGCACACTGAAGTACCACCATGGTGGCATATGGTGAGTTCACTCAAGAGGCAGCAGGTGAGGTCACTGAAGAGACACATGGTAGAACCACAGTGAAGGCATTAGTCAAGACCACCACAGCAGGACCACCTTGAAGACATACAGCAGGGCCACCCTTGAGGTATGCGATGGAGCCACTACAGGGGCAAATGGCAGGTTCACAATGAAGATACATGGGAAATAAACCACAGTGGCACATGACAGTTCTACCACAGAGGCATAAGTTTGGTCCATCCTAGTCTCACACAACAGGCTTACCATGGAATCAAATTGTAGGTCCATCCCAAAGGAAGGCAGCAGGGCCACTAAGGAGGCAAATATCAGGGCCACTACAAAGACGCATGGTGAGGCTACAAAGAAGGCAAATGGTGGCCATTGCAAAGCTTTTCAGGAAGTTCACCATGGAAGCATGCATTGGGATCACTACAGAGGCACAGAGCAGGGCCATCATGGAGGCATGTGGCAGTGGAGCAACTGCGGAGCCTGATAGCAGATCTAGTTTGGAGGCAGACGTTAGGTCCACCATGGAGAGATGCAGCAGGGACACAGTGGAGGTATGTAGTCAGGCCACCTTGGAAACAAGGGACCAGACTACCACAAATGCATGCGGCGGGTCCACCACAGAGGCAGATGGAAAGATCACTACAAAGGCATGCATCAGGTACACTGTGAAGGCACATGGCAGAGCCACCACACAGGCACATAGTGAAAAAACCAGGGAGGCAGACAGCAGTTCCAACTAAGAGGCACACAGCAAGTCCACCATGGTGGCAAGTGGCCAGGCCACTGTGGAGGCATGCAGAAGGTCCACTGCAAAGGCATGCCATGGGTCCACTGCAGAGCTGTGTGGTTGGGCCAATACAGAGGCATGAAGTAGATACCCTGCAGAGGCACATGGTAGGTTCACTGAAGATGTATGTAGAGGGTCAATCC
>NW_006975737.1:0-645 GCF_000164805.1 Carlito syrichta | reverse complement strand
TCATTATCCAAAATGGATAATTTTTTTTATGGAGAGGATTAAGAAGAATAGCATGCTTAAAGTGTGAAGTAGAGAACCCCCAAAGTGTCCAACTCATGAAAAATGCAATACATGTTAGTTTTCTTTCTTCCCTCTGAATTTTTTTTGTAAGACAATTGCAGAGTAATGTGTCTCACACTTCACTAGCAAGCATGAAGTGGGTGGGGAGTGAGCTAGAGAGGGAGATTACAGCCACTGGGTGGTCTGGTACAACCTACACAACCTAAACTCCCAAAGGGGGAAAGTGTCCTGAATTTTAGACTTGGGATAGAATTTGCCAAAATTCATTAAAAAATTAAATTGTGAAACATAAGACAGGACTCTATTTGCTGTGTGATAGTGTAAAGACAATAGCGCTCCAAACAAAGCAAAACTGAAAGAACATTCTAAAGCTAGATTGTGGCCTTCCTCAAAGGTCATAACTCATTTTTTGATAGATCCACCCAGTAGTTGATCCTTTAGATTAACTCTACTTATTTTGAGAAGTTTTCAATCACCTTTCTAACTATACAGAAGATACTCATGACATGTACATCTTAAATTTTTAGATTAACATAATTTGCTACATGACGTATTTCAAATCTTCTAACCTCACTGCACCAACAG
>NW_006975736.1:0-652 GCF_000164805.1 Carlito syrichta | reverse complement strand
TTAAGTTCCATTCCTCTCCATTGCAGTCTTTTTCATTCCTCTCCATTCCATTCAATTCCATTCTGTTCCATTCCATTCCAATGCATCCCATTCCATTCCTCAACATTTCATTTCATTCCATTCCATTCTATTCAATTCCATTGCTCTCCATTCCTTTCCAATCAATTCCTCTCCTGTCCATTCCATTCCATGCCATTTTTCTCCATTCCATTCCATTCCATGCCATTTTTCTCCATTCCATTCCATTCCATTCCATTCCATTCCATTCCTTTTCATTCCTATCAATTCCTATTCCTTTCCATTCCATTCCTCCCATTCCTTACCTCTCCATTCCATTCCATTCCATTCCTATCCATTCCATTCCTCTCCATTCCATTCCATTCCATTCCACTCTATTACATTTCATTCCTCTCCATTCCTTTGCATTCCACTCCATTCCTTTCCTTTCCATTCCTCTCCATTCCAAACCTATCCATTCCAACCCTCTCTCTTCCATTCCAGTCCTCTCCAATCAATTCAATCCTTCTCCTTTCCATTCTATTCAATTCTACTCCATTCCTGTCCTCTCCATTCCATTCCAATCTATTACATGCCATTGCATTGCATTCATTTCCATTCCATTTCATTTCATTTTTCTCCATTTCATTCCATT
>NW_006975735.1:0-1077 GCF_000164805.1 Carlito syrichta | reverse complement strand
ATTCAATTTGCATAGTTCATGAAGCTCTTCTCCAATTCTTAGAATCTCTTGAGTCTTTATAATTAATTTCCACTTTACTGAGCCACATTGAGTAGGTTTCCATCTAATATAACAACTAAAACCTCTAAGACTCATCTTAGTCTTGTTGATGACGTTATCAAATAGAAGACAAGATTTCTTGGACCCCCGATGTCTGCACATGATACAGAATTGTCCTCTCCGGCCCTCCTGTGATTGAGTGGTGCCACATGACTAGCATCACTTCTAGACCAAGTATTCAACGGTTAGTAAGAGATGTTATAGCTCTTTCTTTTTCTTTTTGGCACAACAGGCCATGTTCAAGATGGTTGTTCTATTAGCTGGTGTCTGTGATGAATAGCCTGCTTATGAACTCATTAAAGACATTTAAATGAGTTAGAAATAAATATTTGCTGTGTAAATCACTAAGATTTGGGTGCTGTCTGTTATGGAAGCCTAATGCAGCTAATAGATTATTTTAGGTTATTCTCCAGGGACACATGAGGCAGATGTAGCAACAGGTATGAGTGAAATAGCAGTGTCAAGGAGAACCAAGAGCAGTGTTAGGTACCACATGTAGGAGGGAGCAAGTGTGGGGCTGAGGACATTGAGGGAATGTCAGAGGTGAAATACTGAGAGGCCCAGGATTAAATGGAGAAATTGAGTGGAAAAGGTCATGGATGCGATATGCTTACCACTGACATTATCAAGAATTCAGGTGCTGGATACATTGTGCAAGGATGAGTTGCAAAGACCCAGCTCTACACATAAGGTTGTCCACTACACAAAAGAAGAAAAGTATCAGAGATAACCAGCTCCAAGGAAGTGTGGACAAAAGCATTTTGTAGCTCGATCCAAAATAAATAAATAAATAAAAGTCAAAAAATAAGAGAGGAACATCCATCTAGTGTGTTAAGTTCCACAGAGTCCTTCACATTTGTTGAATATATTATTTATATTAGTTATCTGGGCATGCAAGAACCTTGGTTATACAAATCATGGTTCCTGGTTTCAAATCCAGGTTCCTCCATTTACTGGCTCCATATTGTTGGGTAAATT
>NW_006975734.1:0-1092 GCF_000164805.1 Carlito syrichta | reverse complement strand
TTATAAATATAGTCATCTACATTTTACTCCAATATTTTTATAATTACTAAGCTTTAAGCTATAAAATATGCCAAATAATATACAGAACAGATTATTCTCTGCTGGGCATGACTTAAGAGTCATATATACCATGGATAATGTAGAGTACATTGCTTGGTAGTGACAGACAGCTTTTACATATTAAGGGTCATGTTTTACTCTTGCATCAAATTCTCCCTGTGTTCAAACATGGTGACATCAACAAAATGGCATCAAATCACCCAAGTTGAAAGATACTTGGAAGAAATTGTTGCCTTTAGAATGAGATCAAAATCCTTAATATGGCTTATACAACACTTTACCACAGTCTTCCCACCCCCAATCTCTCCCCCAGCATGACTTACTCTCCCCTTCCTGTCCCTTCACTTTCTTCAAATGCTGTTGCCTGAACATGGCATGCCCTCTCCCAGGGCACCCTTGGCATGCTTCAGTCCTTCTGCCTGACCTGAGTTGTTTCTCTACCTTCACCTGGCTAACTCTTATTTACCCTTCAGACCTAAGTTTCCATGTTGCCTCCTGGAGGAAAGGCTTGCAGTCAGTTCATAAATATTCATTGGGCTACCTAAATACCAGACCATTGATCATCCTCTTCTCACTCCTCAGCCAAGGCTAACGAGATACCCATTCTATTCATGGTATATCAGCTGTCACACCAACTTGCAATGGCCTAGTTGCTTGATGGTGACAACTACTAGGTAGTAAGCATGTTGAGGATACAGACTTTATCTTTTTCACTAGTGTTACAGCAGCTAGCATATCAATCAAAGTGAATTAGGACAAAACAGTAAACCAATGAGAACCAGGAGCGAAGAATAAGACATTCTCTTTCCTGGAAAGTAAACAGGGTAAAAGAAAACATGTCTATCATCCAAAGACCGGTGGCTTTAGAAGAGCGCTGGCTTGGAAATCAGTAGAACTTGTTTCGATTTGTGATAGTACCCAGACCTAACTCTATGACCTTAGATGAACAAACTTCCTCAGCTCTGGTTTCCTCATTTTTTTTAATCAATATTTTTTATTATGATGTTGTGGGGTACAGTTAAGGGTTAAGTA
>NW_006975733.1:0-1728 GCF_000164805.1 Carlito syrichta | reverse complement strand
GTTTGTCATTGTTCAACTTCACAAGGTTAATGTTTTAGATAAGATCTGTATTATGGCTGTTGCCCGTGTAGGACTATGGTGGGAATATGTCCTCAGTCAAATTGACCACAGTATAATCAAGCAGGGCTGGCTCCAAAAATTAGTATAAGCAATGTTCATTTCCTTGGTCCACTGAATATGGCAGTCAGCACTCAACAAGACATTTGCTTCATTGCTCCACAGCCATTCTTGGAACAGGTTAGCTTAGAAGTACTCGTTTTGTGTGTTAATAGTTATTAGTCCTCTAACTGATGCTTAGTTACCCGGTGCTTTTCCAAGGAGAGAAAAGTAGTATCTGCACAGCAAATGGGTCTATACCAATATCTCCTATTCAATGCTTGACATTTAAATAGTATCTTCCTTTAAATAACTGACATTTTCACATACATCTCATTCACTCTTAAAGCCAATTTCTTCTAAGTTCTTGAATTAGACAAGACATTTACGAGATAATTGGACCAAAAAACCACCAAAAGTCACATGTAAATTGTTAAAAGTAACTATCATAAGATATGATTTATGAAAATAGTTTTAGTTTTCCTCTGTCTACCTGTCCTACTCCTAATTATTTTCATAGGGATATCTAGGTCCCTTGGAGATTCCTTATCTTGGGGATTGTGGTACAGTTGAAAGCTAAAAGACCTGCAAGTTACAGCTTTTTTCTGAATTTATAAAAGTCAAAGTCCTTTGAGAAGATAGTGTTAAGCATCCCAGAATGCAAACATGGTGATTTAAGTTTTTTGAGGACAACAAAAAGAAAAGGAAGATTGCCTGAGGCTGGACAGGATAGTCCCTCAGGTAGGCCTATTTTTTTCCCCCTTGTAGGATACCCTCTGCAAAAATGACTGCATAGCTCATTTAAGAAAGTGGAATTTCACTCAAGGATGCCATGAGCCATGCTGGGCCTGAGGGAGTCATATGGTGTCTCCATAGTAACCAGTGAGACCTGAGGTATTAAGGAAAATCTCAGGCCTCTTGATTAACCATTGGAGTGGGAAGAGATGGCAGTTGAATAACATCTGACGTTGAATTGGCAACTCTCTTGGAAGTGGGTGGGTACTCAGGCTCAGATTAAGATGATATTAAAAAAATAATAAAATACAACTTTTCTTACACATCTATGTTTGTAGACTAGCATTCATTAATGCTGTGTTAACACTGCATCTAGTTTTGGAATTTTCAAAATTATTTTCTTGCCTTAATTAATTTATGTCTTAGAATAAACATATGAGTACACATTATTATCAACCTTGCTTTATATATCAAGGAATTACGGTTCAGAGAAGTTGAAACACTTGCCTAAGAATACACAGCCAACTGGTGGCAGAGTGAAGACTCAAGATCAGATTTATCTGCCCCTAAATCTCAGACTCTTTTCAACATGCTGTACTGCCTTTCAAATAGGGAAACTAGGTCTGCTCATTAAGTGCTATTGAAGAGATGGCTGGAGTTCTTTAAATATAACTAAATTCCCAATTTAAGCCATAATTAGCAATAGTAAAATCAGTCATCAATCACAGGTTCTCCAGGTCACTGTGGGGTAAACTTACTTGAGTTTGTCTACCCAGCTGCTCCCATACCCAAGCTCCTTTTCAGACCCTGAACATACCTCCTCTCTTTAAATAAGCTGCCTCCTTCTGTTCTATGCCTTAAGTTTGCACTACTGATATGCAGTGGGACAATCTCCCT
>NW_006975732.1:0-2350 GCF_000164805.1 Carlito syrichta | reverse complement strand
TGCAGAATTGCTTTCTAGAAAGGGTACACCACATTATACTTCTGCAGATAGTGTGTTAGTGATCAGTCTTCCATACCCTGGCCAACCATGTATAAATAAGCTCTTCAGTTGTTTTGCAATCTGATGCACCAAAAGAATTTTATTTTTAAATGAATTTCCCTCAACATGTGGTGAAAGATATATTTTCTATTTTTATAAGACTTTTTATAGCTTCATTTTAAAATGTGCTTTGCACATTTTCTTGGATCACTTGTTCTTTGCCTTAATGATATAAAGGAACTCTTTATATATTAGTATTCATTGTGTGTGTGTGTGTGTGTGTGTGTGTATAGAGAAGTTGTAGGAGAATTATGCTGTCTTTTGACAAATGACATTTAAGTCCTCTTTACGAAGGATTATGAGAAAATTCTCATATATTTTTATCAATGACTTCTTAGTTTTAAAACTGTTTGGTGTGAAATATGTCTTGTGCAGTATTTTCTAAATGGATAGCTCTTTGTCCCAATATGTATGTATATATGTATATATGTACGCATGTGTACATGCGTACATATGTATATATGTATGCATGTGTGTACATATGTATATATGTATATATACATATATACATACATATGTATATATGTATACGGATGAGTCTATATTTTCACTGTATATCTGAATCATTATTTTTCAAAACCATGTGTTACTTTGGGGCTTCTCTTTACCTGGTCCGTTGACATATTTGTCTACTTCTGCATATTATTATTTCAAGTACTGTTGTTTTACTGTATTTTAATTTGTTAGTACACCTACCTTCTCCTTATTCTTCTTTCTTAAAATTTGCTTGGTAATTATCACATTTTTTTCTGATAAATTTTGCATTTCACTTTATAAGTATGACAAATGGTCTTGTTGGCAAATGATCTTGTTGACTTGAATTTATAGATTAAGTGAATAAGAATGTGCATATTTACAACATAATCTTTTTATCCATGAGCATGGTACATCTCTTTATTTGTTCAGGACTTATTTTATGTTCTTTCATAAAGTTTTATATTTTGCTTCTATAGGTTTTGTCCATTTAGTATATTTATTTCTGGGTGTTTGAAATTTTCTCTGATAATTTACAATTGGCTTTTGTTAGATAAGAAAATAATGATTTTCAGCATATTGATTTTATTTTTAACATCTAACTGTGCATTTGTTAGTACTAGCATTTTTATACTTTATTCTTTGGATCTTTTATGTACAATCATTTGCAACTGCTAATAGTGACAGTTTTTTCTGGTTCTTGTTAATAGTCATATCTCACATTTTCTTTTCCCCCCCAAATATTTACATTATTTGCATTAGCTAAGACTTCCAGGACAAGAGTATCTTGTTGCTAGCCTTAATAGAAGAACAAAATTTTGTTATTAAACATAATGTGTGATGTTGACTATTTATCTTTTTATAAATCAGTAAGGAATGTTGAGTCTTAACAAATGCTTTTGGGGCACTGTTGATATAATATGGTTATTCTCTTATAAGATATTACTATAGTAAATTAATAAATTTCCTATTGTTGAATGTGTCTTGAATTACTGGGGTAAACTCCAGTTGTTCTTTGATGAATTATGTTAATATACTGTGTGGTTCATTTTACTAATTTTTGTGTAGGATATTTACATTGATGTTTATAAATGAGATTGCCTTATAGTTTCTATAGAAAAGTAGTTGTAACAGTAATAGTAGCAGTAATTCCTTCCTTTTCTCCCTTCTCCTCTGTCTCTGTCTTCCCCACCCTCCTCTTCAACTCTCTTTCTTTCTATGCTATATCTCATAGCACTATTCTAGTCTCAGAGAATGAAATGGGAAATTTTCTACCTTTTCTGTCTTCCGGGACAGTTTATACACATAATCTGTTTCTTTGAAGGTCTGATAAACTATGAGCATCAAACTTACTGTGTCTTTAAATGTCATTTCGTTATTTTTAAATGCCCTGCATGTTTTTTTTTCTGGTGTTTGACTTCTTATTGAGTAATATCTGATATTTTTTAAGACAATCATTTGTCTTAGAGTAGATTTTCAAATTTAATGGTATAAAGTTTTTCTGTATTTTATTATACTTTTTAAATATCCTTTGTAATAGAATTGATACTTCCTTCTTCAATGCTATGTTGTTTATTTGTGTTTACGCTCTTTATTCTTATCCATATTGCCAAGTTTATTTTCGCGGTCTTTTCAAATAACCAGCTTCTAGTTTGTGCTGAGTGAGAGTTTTGGTGGGAGGGGCTTGAGGGAGAAGGTCCGTCTATTTAACTAGTTTCTACTGTTATTTTTTATTAATCCCATCTTTCTACTTTCTTCAGGTCTATTTTTACTTCCC
>NW_006975731.1:0-722 GCF_000164805.1 Carlito syrichta | reverse complement strand
TCAAGTCCAGAGTTCAAGATCAGGTAGGATGACCAGGATGTCAAACAAATGGAAAGCCTGTGATCTGAGCTGTTTTGGAGGCCCAAGGCTGAGAGGAATGGCTGAGTTGAGTGGTTTGAGAGCCTGGGCAACCTAGTGAGTTAAGAAAAGAAAAAAAGAAAGAAAGAGAGAAAGAGAGAGAGAAATCCATTCTCCTGCAAATCTACTGCCCTCACTCCATTCCCCCTTTGCCCCCTGGAAATGTGAGGGTCCCCCAAGCTCGGCACCTTCCAGCCCCAACCCCCTCAATAGCTGCCTTTGCTCTGGGGTGTGAGTTCCCGAGGTTTTCTGGCCGGGTTCCTGCCATCTCTCCTCTCTGTGGTTAGAAATTTGCCCCAAGCAGTCCAAAGCTCTGACTCGGCAATGAGGAATTTCCGCAAAGAAATACCTGGGTTATATCCCTCACCTGGGGACAAACCCATTTTTCCTGGCTCTAAAGCCAGTCGCCCTATGAACACACCACACGCAGTTGAGAATCTGTGTATGATTATGATGTTTTTGGAGACAGGGTCTGGCTCTGTGGCCCAGACTGGGGCTTGGAGTCACGATCGTTATTCACCACCAGCCTTGAAATTGTGAGCTCTGACAATCCTTCCCCTTTTGGATTTGGAGTGGCCGGGAAGACAGGTACATTGTTCCCAGACCCCCTGTTCGTATGGGTGCGGAGACAGTGTCGCCCTGTG
>NW_006975730.1:0-810 GCF_000164805.1 Carlito syrichta | reverse complement strand
ATAGCTAGCCAGGTGGCTAGCTAGCTGATTTAACTAGTGACTTAAGTAGTTAGCCAGCTGTCTAGCCAGCTCACTTAATTAGCATGCTACTAGATAGCCAGCTGGGCAGCAGGCTAGACAGCTGATTTAGCTATCTAGCTACCTAGCTAGCCAGCTGTCTTTCCAGTTGCCTTAACTAGGTGACTTAAGATGCTAACCAGCTGATTAGCAGGCTGACTTAACTGACTAGCTACCTAGCTAGCTAGCTGGATAGCCAGCTGACTTAACTAGCTACCTACCTGCGTAGCCTGCTGGCTTGCAAGCTGACTTACTTACCTAGCTATCTAGCTAACCAGCTGGCTAGTGAGCTGACTTAACCAAGTTACTTAACTAGCTTGCTCACTGTCTAGTCAGCTGACTTAAATAGCTATCTATCCAGCTAGCCTACTGGCTAGCCAGCTGACTAAACTCGCTGACTTAAGTAGCTAGCAAGCTGACTTAACCAGATACCTACCTAGCTAACCAGCTGGCTTAACTTCCTGAAATACCTAGCTAGCCAGATGGCTAGCCATCTGACTTAACTAGCTTTTTAACTAACTAACCAGATGGATAGCCAACTGACATAATGAGTTGACAACTAGGTAGCCAGCTGTTTGCCAGCTGGCTTAACTAGTTGACTTAACCAGCTAGTCAGCTGACTAGAGAGAGGACTAAATAAGCTGGCTACCTATCTAGCCAGCTGGCTAGCCAGCTGACTTACCTAGCTGACTTAAGCTTGCAACCTTTTTTGCCAGCTCACTTAACTATCTTGCTAACTACCAAGCTAGTAGG
>NW_006975729.1:0-732 GCF_000164805.1 Carlito syrichta | reverse complement strand
GGCATGTTGCACATATAAGTGGACTCAGTAGCTAGTCCACACCACCTATCTCTGTGTCCCATCTAATTAAGGACCTAACAAATGCTGTCATTGGAATAATCAGCTATAAACTTCTTGTCTTTTCACATTTAGCCCTATTCTAAACCCAATTAGTCTTTAAAAAACAAGTGATCAGTAGAACAAAAGTACCAATTAATAAATAGCTGCTTCCATCACAATTCTGTCATCTATTCCAACAAGAGAAAATTTCTTATTAGTGTCATTATAGAAATCAGTGTGGACCAAGCAGAATAAACTTCTTTTAATTTTCAAGTTTCCTTGTAGGCCAAGGGTTAATTAAGTTTTTCTTAGAAGACCAGATAAAAAATGTGTTAGGCTTTATGAGCCCACGGGTTTCTGTTATAACTGCTCAATTCTGCCGCTGCAGTGCAAAAGCAGCCACGAGGAATATGTAAAATGAATTCAGTCACAGTCCAATCAAACTTTATTTCCACATACAGCAGACCCTTGCTCTAGGCAACTGGCAGAATTATTTTAATACTATTATTTTTCTTATATACTTTGATATTTATTATTGACACAGCCATTCAACTTGCCCATTTTTCCTCAGTACTATATTATTACAGGAAAAAAATTCATCATTGAATAATTGTGAATTTCAGCTTATACTCTATGCCTAGGAAACCCATAGTTCTAAATAAAATGGATAGAAAGCCATATCAGATTGATCTC
>NW_006975728.1:0-817 GCF_000164805.1 Carlito syrichta | reverse complement strand
GAAAACATTTTAAATGTCTTATTTATGTGAGGGGGAAAAGAAGTGAGGGAATCAAGTGTCTTGATAGGGAAATAATTGCTAACTTGTTTTTATTTATTTTTATTTTTTTGAGTTGCAGTCTCACTCTGTCGCTCAGCTAATTTTTTATTTATAGTAGAGAAGAGGTCTCACCAACTTGCCCAGGTGGGTCTCGAACCTGCAGGCTCAGGTGATCTACTCACCTAGGCCTCCCAAAATGCTGGGGTTACAGGCTGAGCCACCAATCCAGCCACACAGTGTATTTTTAATTTTGATTGTTTCAGAAGTGTTTTACCTATTAAACATTTATCTTTGCAAATTTAACACCACTGAACATGGTTTTGAAAGCCTAAGTAATTCCCAATACATTTGCAAAAGCCAAAGACTCTTTAACTTAGACCTCTTTTCTCAGAAGATACACTCCTTTTGCATGCAAGAAGGTATCATATCACAAAAGATCTTGGCTTTCAAGAAATTTAATAGGATTAAAGGTTAAAAACATCTAATAAATTAGAGTCAAGGAAACAGCTTTATGGGTAGAGACTTCAGAGTTTGTTGCTTACAGGAATAGCAATGAGGAAATCTGTAGTTACCTTAGACTTAATGTGGTTTAGTGCTATAATGAAATTAATTATGTGAGTGCATTTCTAGTCTGACCTTTTTTTTTTTAAGTTGGAGTCTCACTCTGTTGCCCAGGCTGTAGTACTGTGGCATGTTCATAGCCACCGAAGCCTCAACCTGCTGAGTTCAGGCAATCGTTCTTCCTCAGCCTTCCAAACAGCTGGAACTACAGGCATGG
>NW_006975727.1:0-4640 GCF_000164805.1 Carlito syrichta | reverse complement strand
GTTTAATGGGCTCTCTCGAATGTAGTTTTACCATGAGGATTATGCGGAATTCCTGTAGAATGAGAGATGCCAAACTGTGTACAAAACGACTGAAAAGCTTTGGATGCATGAGCAGGAGCATTATCAGTTTTTAATTGTTTAGGAATACCCTGCTGTGGAAAAAAAAAAGGATAAATGTTGGACTGCATTTTTAGTCTTCTGCAGTTCTGGGAGAGGCTAAAATTACGTGGGAAAATTTATCATCTGTCACTTGTAGAAATTACAGTTTTCCAAAACTTTGGAAATGAGTAACATATATTTGTCAGAAAACATTACGTTTCAATCTACAGGGATTAACTCCTGAGGGGAGGGGGGTATTAGAAGTAGGACACAAAGTAATATATTTTTATGATTTGTCTAGCCTTTTCTCTTGGAATGTGAAACTGGTGCCTTAAAGCTGCAGCGGTTTGGTGATGAATTTTATGGGAATGCTTAGCTTGATTGACTAAAGAATCTACAAGGAGAGGGCACATGACCAATTATGTCTAGGCATCTGCTAATTGATTACCTTGATGTAGAGGTCCTGGGCATTCAGAATCAAATCTAATATCACCTTTGGAAAATGTTTTGTTCCTAACAATTATTAGTTGTTGTAATTAGATAAGTAAATCAAGAATAATTGTCTTATTAACAGGAATGGTGACTGTTTTAATATGAGGAAACAGCCCTTTTATATAACAGGAATAAATATAGAGTGACAACTTTCTCCTCTTAAACCAAATGGCCACAAATCACAATCCCTCCCCTTCTGGCACCACTTGCTGGAGGTGTTTGGGCACCAAGGGTCAAATTTAAATTATCTTGATTTTTTCTCCATGGTACTTAGCTGCTTCCTCTTTTATGTTTTCCTTATCCTCAGGGGGTAGAGGATCATCATCAACAGGGGCAGTGACTGACAATGCCTAGGAAGGTACAGGGATTAGTAAGGGAGGTCTTTCTCCTGGTTCCTCTTTTACTTTAATGGGCATTTTATCATCCTTTTGCTGTGGATCTAAGCCATGTCTAATTATATTCCACAATTCAAAAGTATTTAAAGGCACTCGTTCTTGACTGAGGAGAGTGTAATACAATTTCAATTTTTACCAAAACTTTGTCCATGTTTCTAAATTAATGAAGCCTTCTTCAGGGATCCAGGGGCACTGTTCTTGCACAAAATGGAGAAAACAAGACAATCGTGTAGAGGAAACTTTAATTCCTCTTTTAGAAAGCATATGCATCAAAATACTTATGAACAATTTCTTTCTTTAGATTCACTCTGGTCAATGATCGTATCATGGCTCTAAAACTGCTTACCATTTTTAGCTCCACCTGTCTCTACAGAAGGGTCTGCAGCACCCTAGGTAAGGTCCTATCCGTTCTGATTAAAGAAAGGCTTTACTTTCAGGTCCCTGTTGGGGTGCCACTTTCCAGAGTCCAGCTCCAGCTGGTCAGGGTTTCCTGAAGAAGGAACAGTGTCAGCATAGAACAAAACTTGGACACTGACTCTGTTGTTTTGCAATACAGATGCTGATTTATTTTTCTTTTCAACTTCTTTTTATACTTTTAGTTACATACAGTTTTGCCTTCAAACCCAGACGGATTTATTTTGTTTTGATCATTGCTCTAACCGTGATAAAATACTGTGGGTCTTCCCTTAAATTTGTAACAATGTATCCACTAAGAATCTTTATAGCATGTAATTTATCACAATGTGTTTTCTCTATTAACCCTAACCATCTAAACTTTTAACAACTTAATGCCTAACTTATGTTTTCCTAACATTTTATTTTTCTAAATAAAATTGCAAAAACTTTTCTACTATTTCAACCTTTCTATATTAATCATGTACTCTAAAATGCAAAAGTGTGTGTATCCTGCAAATTATAAGGTCATCCATCTGTTTTCTTCCATAAATGGCCACACCTAAAATTAAAACACTCATAATCATCACAACATTTTTCGTTATGATAAAAATACTTATATAACACTTCAAAATTAGCAAAATGAAAACAACATCCCCAAAGCTCATATATAATAACCAACTTAAAAAACTAAACCTAAAACTAATAAACCTATTATGATGCCATACATGATGTTTATAATTTGTGTCTATAGTCCCCTGACAGGGATCAAGAGAGCCCTGATGCACATTCAACCCAAGGCACCCAGGGATAAGAAAGTGCCAACCACAGTTTTTACATTGTTGCAGGTTCAAGCACCAAAAGGGTGGAGACAGAGAAACTCAAGTGGAGGGTAATATCTTGGTAGATAAATTTCCACGTCACTAACTGCTTGTTTCTACTAATAGATTATTTTAATGAACTACTATTTTTTTGCATCTCCCAACTCTACAGATACCAAAGGTGGACATAAAATGAGTAGAAGAAGCAGGGCAGAAAGCTACCCATAGTTGCCCTGCAACCTGGGGTCTTCGGCCTTCCCGACCCTGTCAAACCTGAATGCCTCTGAAGCTGGCTCCCAATACTGTTTCATCAGTAGGTACTGGGCCTTGTGGTGTGGCCCTGAGAGGGGTTTGGAGGCCGAGTGCGGGGACTCATGCCTGTCATCCTGGTACTCTGGGAGCACGAGGTGAGAGGATGGCCTGACACCCCAGGTTGAGACCCACACGGGCATATTGACAAGACCTTGTCTCTACAAGAAGCGATAAAAGTGAGCTGAGCATGGTGGCGCATGCCTACCCTTCCTGTCACTCGTGAGGCCATGGCAGGAGGATCGCTGGAGCCCAGCCAATATAGGTCACAGTGGACAAGAGTGGGCCCCAGAGCTCAGGGCTGGGTGACAGAGTGGTACTCTAACTCAGAATAATAATACCAACCTCCACCACCACTGCAACCACAGGCCGGGTTCAGGCACTCAGCTTGGTATCCTGGCCCTTCAGATGCCCAGGCGAGTGTGCGACCTGACTATGTGGGTTCAACAGCAGCCCAGGACATGGGATGAGACCTCGTCCTGGCCATCAAAAATGAATACAATGATTAGCCAGGCATGGTGATGCAGCCCTGTGTTTCCAGTCACTCAGGGAGCTGAGGTGGGAGGATCACCTGAGCCTGGCAAGTGGCGTCCACGGTGGCAGTGAGTGTGCCCCTGCACTCTGGCCTGGACTACAGATGGGGATTACGATTCTAAATAATAATACTCACCACCACCATCACCACCCCTGGCATCCACCGTGAGGAGTCATCCTCAAGGATGGGAGAGGAAAAGGCACTTTAAGGACTGCCATTTGCTGGAGGTTTCAAAGGTGGCCACTGGGCTCGTACATCCTGCACCTTCCACCATGTGCCCCAGAATGCCTGCCTCCACTCTACACACTCGGGACTCACAGCAAGGATGTGTGTGAGCTCAGGGAACAGAATTGCCTGAGCTAGGGTGGCCATTGGGCAGAGTGATCAAGGTGGTCTGGCAATGCACCAGCCTGCCCAGTTTCAGGGTATCATGTATGCCACCTTCATGCCGGGGGAGGGACCCCTCCTCTCCCGATCACTCCATTGTGCCCCAGGCATGTGGTCCATTCCCTGGGGTGCTGTTGACCTCCATCATGATGCACGTGGGAGACCTCTTTTTCATCACCAGAGTCTCCGTTGGCCAGGTTAGGGTGCGGCAGCATGATTGTGGCTCTTGGGGCCTTAACCTGCAGGGCTAAGTCAGTCCTCCAGTTTGGCCCCTGAGCAGCTGGGACTCCATGGGCCACCAAGCCTGACTTGATTTTGTGGACCTCACAACGAGATGAGGCCTGGTCATGTTGCTGAGCTGGTCTCTGACACCTGGGCTCAGGCAGCCTCCTGACTGGGCCTCCTAGGGTGCAGGGCTGAATGCCGTGAGCCACGGTGCCCAGTCTGGACTTTCATGTTCTGTCGGTGGGGACAATGCAAAGGAACACTACAGGATGGAAGTCACTGCATCCCATGTAGCCAGGACTGCAGGCACCACCATGCGTGACTCCATTGTTTGCATTCCTGGTTGTCTGCTCGATTGTCTGCCGATCCACAGTCTTTTGGGAACTATAAGCTCAAGACTGGGGTCTCCTTCCCAAATGATCTCTGTCTGTTCACGATAATCCCAGCTCCATCCCAAATGGATGCACTTTTTTCCCTTTTGTCCTTTGTTTCTTTGAATTGGAGTCTTAATCCATTGCCGAGGGTGGAGGGCAGTATCTCTCTCCCAGCCACCACAGCCTCAGCCCTCCAGGATCTGGCAAGCCTTTCCCCAACCTTCCAAGGAGCCAGAATGATAGGTGCCCACCCCCAAGCCCAGCTCAACTGGGATGGAAGGCAGAGACGAGGTCTCACCGAGGTTCCTGGGTGGTTTTCGGTGTGCATGCCAGGGTTGGCCGCCGGCCTCGGCCTCCCAAAGCACTGGGAAGACGAGGCTAAACACTCGAGCCCAGCCACAATCCTTTGTCAAAAACGAACCAGAAGGCATGGAGTGGAAGCCCAACCTGATTACCCGGAGCTCTGTGAGGCCTAGGTGGGAGAATGGCTGGAGACCATGAGCCTAAGGTCAGCTCAGGCCATGAAGGGAGATCCCATCTCCACACCCAAAGAAACAGGGGAATTTGGATAAAGAAATATCCCCGGGTGAGGGATGTGTCCCTGGCCTTT
>NW_006975726.1:0-688 GCF_000164805.1 Carlito syrichta | reverse complement strand
CAACCCCATTATAAAATGGGCAAAGACATGAACAGACACTTCACAAAAGAAGACATTCGAGCAGCCAACAAACACATGAAGAAATGCTCACCCTCACTAATCATCAGGGAGATGCAAATCAATACCACACTGAGATACCACCTAACTCCAGTCAGAATGGCAATTATCAGCAACTCAAAAAATAACAGCTGCTAGAGAGGGTGTGGTGAAAAGGGAACACTTCTACACTGTTGGTGGGAGTGTAAACTAGTGCAACCTCTGTGGAAAGCAGTGTGGCGATTCCTAAAAGCTCTAAAAATTGACCTTCCATATGACCCTGCAATCCCCCTACTGGGAATATACCCTGAAGAACACAAATCACTCTATAAAAAAGATACCTGCACACGTATGTTTATCGCAGCATTGTTCACAATAGCAAGAACCTGGAAACAACCATGATGCCCATCAAAAGAGGACTGGATTAAAAAAATGTGGTACATATACACGATGGAATACTACGCAGCCATAAAAAGAACACAATCATGAATTTCGCTGCAACCTGGATGGAACTAGAGTCTATAATACTGAGTGACCTCTCACAAAAACAAAAATCCGAATATCACATGTTCTCACTCATATAATGGACCTTGAACATCCAATGCAATACTATGAGAAAATGACGGATGGTACTGGGAAACTATGGGGGAAT
>NW_006975725.1:0-1024 GCF_000164805.1 Carlito syrichta | reverse complement strand
AAATGATCCTGGCATGGTGGCACACAACTGTCATCCAACTCACCGGAAGACTGGGGAAAGGCTCCACAGAGCCCAGCAGGCCGAGATTGCAGTGGCGGGAGCCAGCCTGGGTGATGGAGTCAGACTCCAACTAAAATAAAAAAAGGAAAAAAGGAAAAATAAGTAGAGCATCCATTGGTGTATGGAGTAGGGATCATCATGAACAGACAGAAATCATTTGGGAAGGAGATCCCAGCCTTGGGCCTAGAGTTCCCAAAAGACAGTGGATCAGCAGACAATTGGGCTTGACTTTGAGAGATCGAGGTGAGGTACTACTAGAGTCCGGGTGTTCAGGACCAGTCAGGGCCAAGTAACGAGACCTCATTGCTCCCACGAATGCAAACACTGCAGTCATAAGTGGTGGTGCCCTCAGTCCCGGCTACATGGGATGTGGTGGCCTCCATTCCAAGGTGTTTCTTTGCATCGCTCCCGCAGAGAGAACGTGTGAATCCGGGCCAGGCACCATGGCTCATCAGCCCCATGACCTGGGAAGCGAAAGCATGAGGCTGCCTAAGCCCAGGGGTCAGAGACCAGTCCGGGCGACTTGGTCAGACCTCGTCTCAGTGAGTGGTCCCAAAAATGGAGTCTGACATTTTAGCCCCCCTAGTTCCACTGCTCAGGGACCGAGGTGGGAGGACAGCCTGAGACCCGTAGGTTGAGTACCCTGGAGCAAAGATCGATCTGTCGGGTCAGAGCCTGACTTACAGAGACTCTGGCAACAAAGAAGACACCTCCCACGTGTGTCACGTCTGGCAACCATGGCTCCTGAAGGAAAGGTTCACTTGGGCAGGTGATGATGGAGTGATCAGGAGAGGAAGCAGCCCGCCTCCAACCCGAGGGTGGCAGACCAGGCGACCGGAACCTGGACTGGCCGCTGAGCTGTTGGACAACCTTGACCGCTCGGTGCCCGATGGCTACCCTAGCTTGGGTCATTTGTTCAATGAGCTAACACACATCTTGGCTGTGGGGCAGGCCTCCTGGGGAG
>NW_006975724.1:0-763 GCF_000164805.1 Carlito syrichta | reverse complement strand
CCCACGGGTTCAAGACCAGCCTGGGCAACTCGATGAGCACTCATCTCTACAATAAATCGGAAAATCAGTTGGGTGTGGTAGTGTGAGCTTGCAGTTCTGGCTGCTTGGAAGGCTGAGGTGGAAGGATTGTCCCAGCAGGTCGATGCTAGGTGGCCAGGAGCATGTCACTGCACTCCAGCCTGGGCAACAGAGTGAGACGCCAACTCAAAAAAAGAAAAAAGAAAGGAACAATTATAAATAGATTCACATCAAAGTTTATTTCCAAGTTTAGAATACATAGTAATAGCATGCCAAATATGACATTACAAAGGTTGCCTGTAGAAAGCAAAAGGAAGGACCTGGGGAATGGGAATAACAGGAAACTATATACTCATGCACACTTCTAGGCACGCATGCATGTATGCATAATACATACATATTTAAATGCAAGTACCCATGCATATATGCACAAAACAAGTGAGAGATCTGTATGGACTAATGATGATAGTGTACCATAAATTGAGGAGTTGGCAAACAGAACATTCTACATCTGAGTGTAAAAATTATAAAAGTAGGCTGAGCTTCGTGTCTCAGCCTGTAATCCCAGCATTTTGGGAGGCCAAGGTGAGTGGATTGACTAAGACCTTGTCTCTACAAAAAATAAAAATAAATTATAAAAGTAAATCATCCAAATTCAAAATTATATACAAATAAAAAAGGTAAGTGCAAACTAAAACATTTTGGTTCAATCTACAGTCATAGAAAATTAACTTTGAGTATTTTT
>NW_006975723.1:0-518 GCF_000164805.1 Carlito syrichta | reverse complement strand
GTGAGCTTCCATGACAGTGGCTTTTCCCCCCCATATATGTCCTGTTTTACTTTGAAACTTACATTGCCTTGGTTTCTCAATTTTGTCTTCTTAAAGTTGGAGTCTCACTCTGTCGCCCAGACTGGAGTGCAGGGGCCGCTCCCGGCCACCGCAGCCTCGACCTGCTGGGCTCCGGCAATTCTTCCGCCTCAGCCTTACAAGGAACTGGAACTACAGGCACGTGCTACCACACCCAGCTATTTTTTTTTTTTAATTTATTGTAGAGATGAGGTCTCACCAAGTTGCTCAGGCAGGTCTCAAACCCGCGGGCTCAGGCAATCCACTCACCTCAGCCTCCCCAAGGCGCGGGATTACAGGCTGAGCCACCGAGCCCGGCCCAAAACGTGTTTTTAAAGCAAACATCACACTAGTTTAGTTTCCCGGTCTTTTCGATATACGATGTCACTCTTTTTTTTTATTTTCAGACCTTTAATGGATTTTTACCTCAAATACACTTCCATGTAAGAAAATGTCTATCT
>NW_006975722.1:0-698 GCF_000164805.1 Carlito syrichta | reverse complement strand
AAAAAAAAAAGGAAAAAAGGAAAAAAAAAAGAAGAGCATCGATTTGTCTATTGAGTAGGGATCATCACGAATAGACAGATCATTTGGGAATGAGGCCCCCAGCCTTGGGCCTAGAATTCCCAAAAGACGGTGGATCGGCATACAATCAGGCTGTGTGATGTAGAGACCGAGGTGAAAGACCACTGGAGTCCGGGAGTTCAAGCCCAGCGAACTGAGCCACCTAATGAGACCTCATCGCTCCCTGGAATGCAAGCACTGGAGTTGCGCATGGTGGCACCCGCAGTCCAGACTACACAGGATAAGGTGGCCTCTGTCCTGGGTGTTCCTTTGCATCACCCCTGCTGACAGACCATACAAGTCCAGGGGGGCATCTTGGCTAATGTCCGTCTGCCCCATGCCCTGGGAGGCCGATATGAGAGGCTGTCTGAGCCCAGGGGATGCAGACAAACCTGGGAGACATGAAAAGACTGCATCTTAGTGAGAGGATGCCAAAATCGAGTCTGGCATGATGGATCCTGAAGTCCCAGGTGCTCGGCAGCTGATGCTGGAGGACAACCTGAGCCCTGCAGGTCGAGTCCCTGGAAGCCACAATCGTGCCACTGCACCCCAGCCTGGCCAACAGAGACTCTGGACACAAAAAAGACGTGTCCCACATGTGTCACGATGGGCGTCCATGGCTCCCCATGGAATGACCTGTG
>NW_006975721.1:0-560 GCF_000164805.1 Carlito syrichta | reverse complement strand
TTCCTTCCAATGACCCAGGAACACGGAGAGGGTGGCCAGATTTGTTCCCTGAGTAATCCTAGGGGAGTGCCTGGTTGGCATGCCCACACCTCCACCCGCTTCATTCCCCAGGATGGACCTGCTTGCTCCTCCCTGGGACTGTCTCAGGGAAAGTGAAGGCATGAGTCTCAAATCCTCAGGGGATGGGGACGGATGGGTGACACACAACTGTCTTCTCAGCACTTGAGGATGCCAAGATGCGAAGATGGCTGGAGCCTGGGAGCTTGACACCAGGCTAGACAGCCTAGCAAGCCCTGCACTCGAACCCAAGCAAAATCGCTATATCCATGGATGAGGGCAGGCCTCGTTGGGAGGATTGCCTCTGGCCCAGAGTTCAAGACCAGGCAGGAAGACCAGGATGTCAACTAAATGGAAAGCCTGTGATTGCAGCAGTTTGGGAGGCCCAGGCCAAGAGGGTGGCCCAAGTTTGGCAGTGTGAAAGCAGGCTGGGAAACATAGTGAGGAAATAAAAGAGAGGAAGAAAGAAAGAATGAATGAATGAATGAAAGGAAGGAAGGAAG
>NW_006975720.1:0-695 GCF_000164805.1 Carlito syrichta | reverse complement strand
CTCTCTGGGGTACATTCAATCTAGGGTCCCATACAGAATTTTCTCATATGTTATTTAGGAGATTATTAAATTAACTTTCAAGAAATTGAGTCTTCCAAAAATTAATTAAAGCAGCAATACCTAGGTACTGAAAACAGATAAATTCTTTTTTTTAAAAAGTAATGAAATATGTGGTGAAACAAAGAAATCTTAATAAATTGGCATATTGATTTATTGTTTATGAGTTTCATTTTCTAAAATTCCTTTGAATAAGTTTGCAACTTGCCACAAAAACATATGGGTATGTCACAGGATCTTCCCAAGTGACTTGTGAGCTGAGATTTAAAGGCTGAGGAGTTAACTAGGCAGAAGAGTAGGGAGGAAAGCCCTGCAATGACCTATGGGAGCTGGAGCAGGATGAGTTTCAGGACCTGAAAGAAAGTGTGGCTGAAACAGAGACTAAGGTGGTGTCTTGCTGTGGGATAACATTATAAAGGTGAGTAAGAAAAAGACTATACAGTTTAAAGGACAAGTTAAAATATTCTCTTAGTCCTAAAATCAGTGGAAAGGCTTTTTTAAGTTTTTAGGGGTGGTGATACTGATATTCATTTACATTTTAAAAAGATTACTCTAGGTGCAGTATAGCAAACTCATCAGGAGAAAACAAGGAAGCAGGGAAGTCATTTAAGGTATGTATTACATTAGTAAGAGTAAGA
>NW_006975719.1:0-584 GCF_000164805.1 Carlito syrichta | reverse complement strand
CCACACTCCAGCCCCATTGATGGAGGCTCCAGCAGTAACAAGGATGTGTCCCACGTGTGTCATGATGGGCGTAATGGCTCCCCAGGGAAATGACAACGTGGGTGGGGGAGGATGGAGTGATCAGGAGAGGAAGGAGCCATCCCCCAGCCCGAAGGTGGTGGACCATTGATCGGACCTTGGATGGCCTCAGCTTTGGGGGACCTCTTTGCTTGCTCTGTGCCCAACAGCCACCCTAAATTGGGCCGTCTGTTCTGTGAGCTCAAACACATCTTTGCCATGGGACACGAGTGTGGAGGGTGGAGACTGGACTTCTGGGACGTGTGACCGAAGGTTTAGGATGGATGTGACCAGTGGCCACCTTTGAAACCTCCCACAAACCACAGGCTGGAAAGTGCCTTTTCCTCTTCCATTCCTGAGGGTGATTCCACGCTCTGGGTGTCAGGGGTGGTGGTGGTGTTGGTGCTGGTGATTATTACTATTTGGTGTTGGAATCCTGCTCTGTTTCCAAGGCTGAAGTGAAGCGCATGCTCACGGCCACCATGGACTCCTACTGCCAGGCTTTGGTGATCCTCCTGCCTTGGCCT
>NW_006975718.1:0-709 GCF_000164805.1 Carlito syrichta | reverse complement strand
CAGGCATGCGCTACACGCCCAGTTGATTTTTTGATTTATTGTAGAGATGAGGTCTTGCTGCCCAGGCGGGTCTCGAATCCGCGGGCTCAGGCAATCCACTCACCTCGGCTCCCAAATGCGCGGGATTACAGGCTGAGCCACCGAGCCCGGCTTGTGGGAAATCTTAAACATAAACTGGGTAAACTGAGATTAGCAAAGCTGTTATTTATATTGAAACCAATCTCCGTTAATGTCCGTAGTATTGCATTTGATTGCTTGCACAAATCTATATAGAAGTAATCATATTTTTGCTAAAGCTGATCATTCATCTAAATCAACATTTGTTCATTTTCAAGTGGGCCTTGTCATTCCAAAGGCTCTTCACTTGGATGAAAGTTGACAGGAGAAAATTTTGTGACAAATATCTCTGAAAGGCACTTGGCAGAGATTGAAAGACTTCACTGATAGTCTTGCCAGATCCCAGATGTCATGTGGGCAAAGACATTTTGCAGAGGACCACACACAGCCTCACACATGTGAAGAGAATGCCTAAGCATACCCTTTGTACTGGCCACTTCCCTATACCCTTAATCCCTTCCATCTCTTACTTGTCTTTTCTCTTTCTTCTGGAACACAGTTTCTCTACTAAAGGTATCTTGTTCTCTAGAAAGCTCTGTTTTTTTGACAGTAAGTGTAAAAGGAGGCTTGATTCAGTTGATTATCCAAACAG
>NW_006975717.1:0-723 GCF_000164805.1 Carlito syrichta | reverse complement strand
GTGGTGGATGAACAGACGGACATCCTGTTCATGAGGGTGGGTGAAAGCCACTGGAGGTAGCCCTGAGGTGCAGCCAGGGGGCCTGGGTGTCCTGCTGGGGCTGCTGGGCATTGGGCTGGCCATGCAGGGCTGGTTCTTATTGCAGCTGCACTGGCATCTCGGGGAGATGGTGGCCCACCTGCCTGTGAGTGGAGCCTGGAGACTGGTGGGGGAGGTCTCCTGTGTCATTGCGTGTCACTGTGCATCTGTGTGTTTGCAGAACATTCAGATTATCCAGCTTGACCCTGAGTTGCTGCTGCCGGCTCTGGGTGGGTTGGTTCACCTCTTGCCTCTCTGAACCTCAGTTTCCTCATCTGTTAAAATGAGAGTACCCGCTTCCTATGATGTAACCCATGGTGAGCATGGAATGTGGGATGCACCAGAGAAGGGTTTAATAAAGGATTCACTCACTGCCACATCAGCATCAACCCACTGGGTTTCTGCCTCAGCCTTCCAAGTAGCCGGAACTGTAAGCGGGCTACCATGCCTGGAAATTTTGTGATTTATTGTAGAGACGAGGTTTCACCAAGTTGCTCAGGCTGGTCTCGAATATTTTTTCCTCTTTTTTTGAAAGGAAAAAGGCAAACAGAGAGGAGAGAGAGAAAAAAGAGAGAGAGGTAGAAGAGGAAGAGAGCAAGAGAGAGAGAGAGAGAGAGAGAGAGGAAGCAAGTAGACAGAAAGAGA
>NW_006975716.1:0-3833 GCF_000164805.1 Carlito syrichta | reverse complement strand
TCTCTTTCTTTCTCCCCCCACCCCGTCTCTTTCTTTCTCTTTATTTCTCCAGAATAATCACCAATGCTACCACACCTCCCAAGGACTCCCTAAATCTCTTTGCAGGGGCTGGCCCCCCACAGAAATACAGATAGTTAGATAGATAGAGAGAGATAGAGAGAGATAGATAGATAGATAGATAGATAGATAGATAGATAGATAGATAGATAGTTAGATAGCTAGATTTTGGAGATGAGTTCGCAAGAAGTTACACAGTTTGGTCTCAAACCCTGGGCTCAGGCAATCTTCTTGCCTCCACCTCCCAAAGTGCTGGGATTACAGGCTTGAACCACCACATCAGGTATTAGAAATATATTTAAGTGTATTAAAATGATTATGTAAGTACACCCCGTATCTCAATAAATCAGAATATGTGAATCAACCTACACGACCATAAATTTAAATAATATATTTTAAAGAAATTTTAAATTAATTAATAAGAACAGCTTGAATAACCACAAAGAAAATATTATAAGTTCTTTAATAAAAGATGGAAAACAATATTCCTAAGCACACTGTTAACACAAGTAACTGATAACACAAATTATAAAGTGTTTAAAACAATCATCCATACTGCTTTAAATGTGAGATATATACAATTTGGTATTTGTTAAGGTATACAAAACTCCCTTGTTAAAAATACAATCTTGAGCTGGGCTTGGTGGCTCAGCCTGTAATTCCACACCTTTGGGAGGCTAAGGTGAGTGAATTGACTGAGCCCGTGGGTTCGAGACCCGCCTGGGCAGCGAGACCTCATCTCTACAATAAATCAAGAAATCTGCTGGGCATGGTAGTGCACTCCTGTAGTTCCGGCTACTTGGAAGGCTGAGTCGGAAGGATCGCCGGAGCCCAGCAGGTCGAGGCTGCGGTGGCTGTGAGTGGCCACTGCACTCCAGTCTGGGCGATAGAGTGAGACTCCAACTCAATAAAAAAAAAATACAGTCTCCCTTCTGTCCCAGAAAAAGTGCCTCAAGGAAATAGAAGTTGATTTTATTCTATCATATTATCACTATAAATTCATGCAGATTTTTTCTGTTTTGTTGCTTTGCTTTCTTTTTCCATTCCTTATGACATTCCCTTTAGTAGCATAATCAAAATTGGCTCGACACCATCATGTTCACATTCTAACTTCAGGAAGTAGAAAACAGAAAGAAGGAAATGACAATAGAAAGAAAGAAATTTCCTTGTTGTAACATGATAATCCCAAGTCTGAGAGGACTTGCACATACTCATATTTGCCTATCCCAATGAAGTCACCTAGAGAAAGACATTGGTTCATTAGAACCAATAGAAGGCAGTCACTGATGGCATCTAGACAGTGTAGAAATAATATGTGGCTTAGGACAGTACAGCAAGCAGTTTTGTAATCAAACAAGTTAATTATTCAAATTACTATATGATGTTCACAATTACAGTGAGTAAGGATGCCACCCACATTGCTCTCATCTCTGATAAGCTGGATCACCTGCATCCTGTGACTCATTACTGGGAGTATGCATATCCTTCAGAGACCATTCTTGGCCAGAAGCTACTCTCTAAGGGAGGGAACAGAAAAAAACCAGATGGAAGAGAATCTACTTCTGGACAATTACCTCACACCCTACCCCTACATTGACCTTTTTCTGTTCTTATAATCTTCACATAACATTGATCCTTTGCCACTTCCCTGGAGTTAAAATACAAGTCAAACATGGAATCTATATCCTGCATATGCAATAAGGGAAACAGGATTTAAAATTGCTACAGTAATTGTAACACATATAATTACCTTATGCCTAAAGGAAAAAGCTTAGTGATTCAAATCACTTGGAAAAGGGATCCTGGGCTGAGTGATAAGACAGATCAATAAACAAGCAAAGGTAAAACTCAACTGTCAGATAAAACACAAGCAATTCCTCTCCTCTGACAGCACTGTGACACATTAGGGAGGCCACCCTGGTCTGAAATATCATATTCTATCAGGTCTGGGAGCCCTCTTGTCCATGACAAGAAATTACAGAGAGTGTCCAGAATTGCCACATGGAAATGATAATAGTCCTTCTTTTGAGACCAGTAGTTATTACACTTAGCAGTATTTGTTCATTTTTCCATAACCATAGGATGAATAACCAAATTATGATCTATCCCTTCTCCCCAGGGAGCAAGCAGAGAGTGCTAACAGGGTTCAGAATAACTTCTCAGGGCCAATGACATATTATCTCCAAGTTGGGAGGGTAGCAAAAGGTTATTCTTTCTTCCCTAGCTTGGTCACAATTATTACTCTTGTATCTGAATTTGCATCAACAGAGGTGCTGCCCATAGTTGTTTTGGCATGTCTAGGGGTATTGGATACCCTTCACAGGGTCTCTCATTGAGAGTGTGAATTGCTTCATGTATTTGGGTTATCCACCCCTGCAATGAGTGTTGCCACATATCTTGGCCCACAAGGGCTTTTTTTTATGATGTCCATTGCTACTGGTGCCATTGTAACATCCACAGCATCTGTCCTTTGAATACTTCACAGGTGTCTGTGCAAATTGTCAGTGGGCCTAGCTCTTTGGAAATCACCAACTACCCTGCACACAACTCTGCCCAGTGACTACTTTCCCAGTCTTGTTTTCCATCCAGATATTTTCTGGGACTGGTATACAATGGCTCACCATCAAGGAGGTTGCTCCCAACATGATCTACCCATATACTAAGCCTCTTCTGGCACCAGTGTATTCCCTCCCTAACAGGCGACAAGGTAATAACTATTTGCTCTGCTGGTTGCTCACTTGCATCAATGAACATTATCGGCCCTAGGAGCTGTCACAGTTTCTAGCTTAGAGGACTTGTAGAGAGCTTGCTACACTGCTGTAGTTATGCTCAATATTTGGCAAGGGTCATCATCTGTGGGGCTGAGCTGCAGGGTGTATAAAAGATGGCATGGATCCATCTCTTTATGGGTAGGACAGTACACACAGTTACCGGGTTTGAACAGTGGTTACCTTGCCAAGACATCCTGATATGCTGTGTTGACCTGCTGTTCAATGCGATTGCAGCAGGTTTCAACAACTTTCCTGGTCTGCAACAGAAAACCAATGGGAAGGTGAGATTTTCCCTGTAGCTTCCAAAGCCCTTAAGCATGTCCCTCCTGAGTGTCATTTATATCCAATTCACAGGGAAGGAATTGGTTTAGAACGCCCAGTGTCTGGCTAGTATCCACAGCACTTTAGGCAGTACTGAATGCCTGTTGGAGTTCTCATGTTCAGTCCCATTGGGATCCACCTTTGCTCAATCTGTACATGTGTCATACTATCTGTACTAAATGTGGGACAAAAGCCCTCCAATATCCCAACAAGGCCCCAAACTCTTGCAACTGCTCAGGCAGTGTTGGGCAGGGAAAAACCTGGATCTTGTCGATGATGGCTGATGATTTTTTCACCTGAAAATGTTCAATCAGCTGGGGTGCACTCTATCTGTAAGAGAATCATAGGTTAGCATGATATCATCTATATAATGAAATACAGACACTGATGAAGGTCACCTCCAAATTTCCAAATCTTGAGTGACTATGCCATGACATAACACTGGGCTGTGCAAATATACCATTGGCAGAACTGTGGACATCCACTGCCTTCCTTTCCAGGTGAATGCAAAATGGTCTTGACAATCTGCATAATTAGTATTAAAGAAACCATTAGCCAACAGCAAGATTCCAGCAATAAATCAAGTCTTGGTGTGTATTCCAACCTGAGTTCGCTCTGAACTCTACCTGCATCATAGCCCAACAGCAAGCAGCACTGATCAGGACCAGCATCGAGAGACCCTGT
>NW_006975715.1:0-671 GCF_000164805.1 Carlito syrichta | reverse complement strand
TTTTCGTTCTCAGCAAGATGCCCTGATTTTCCCTGTCAAAGTAGATTCCAAATTCTGTATACAAAAAGACAGATACCCAGAATTTTCCAAGGAACGTAGAATCCATGATTCCTGTTTACCTTTAAAAATATGTACTAAACATTTGACAACTGCAAAACTCTTGTCCCTTCTCAAAATAAAAAGAGAAATGGAAGGGGAAGGATTACAGGGTTCACCTTAAGACCAGAGCTACATTGACATATGGCAAGAAGATTACTTTTGTCCTGAAATCTGGCCTTAATTGTTCCGAGGAACGTAAGGGACATGGAGTGCCCGATACCCGTTTGCAACTTTCAAGAGGACCAGAGTGTTGCTGGAGTCCTGAAATGACCGATTCGTAATATCTGCATGTTAAATTGCTCTGAAACATTTGGGGAGTTCAAAGCCCTGTTTCTTTTTTGTGGCATTGCAGACACCCTGGGAATTTTTTGGATTCAGGACTCGTTCAACAATGATTCTATATTCGCCCTATTTGGAGACCATGTAGTGTCCTGTAGGTGAGGACTTTCTTTACCATTGATACCTGTTTCAAAACCCTGATTCTTGTTTAGCCCTTAATAAGACGCCATGTAGATTTTTTGATAGAGGAACCGTGTAAAACAGATTTTTTCTTTTTTCTTAGCAAGAGGCCG
>NW_006975714.1:0-7344 GCF_000164805.1 Carlito syrichta | reverse complement strand
TCAGCCTCCCAGAGTGCTAGGGTGCCAGGGAAGAGCCACTAAGTCTGGTTCTATTTTTAAATGTTATTATATTTTATTTTAATTAATTAATTTTATTTTATATTATTTTTTGTTATTTTATTTCATTTCATTTTTTATTTTAATTCATTTCATTTCATTTCATTTTACTCTACTATTTTTATTTTTGTTGTGTAGTGACAGAGTTTTTCTATGAGGCTCAGGCGAGTCTCACTCTGATCCTCCTGCCTCAGCCCCCAAAGTGCTGGGATGGCAGTCAGTAACCACAAAATGTGGTTAATTTTTTTATTTTATTTTTTATATTTTATTTTATTTTCCTTTTTAAAAAAAATATTGTATAGAAAGATTTTTCCTATAAGGCCCAGGCTAGTCACAATGTCCTGGTCCCAAGAAAACATCCTGCCTTGTTCTCCCACCGTGCTGGGATGCCAGGCAGGAACTAAGTCTGGTTCATGTTATCTTATTTTAATATATATTCTATATTTTATTATTATTTTATCTTACTTTACTACTTTATATTTTTATTTTGTAGAGACAGGGTTTTGCTATGAGGCCCAGGCTAATCTCAAATTCTTGAGCTAGAGTGATCCTCCAGCCCCAGCCTCCCAAAGTGCTGGAATACCATGCGGGAATCACTGAGTCTGGTTAATTATTTATTTTATTTTATTTTTCTTAGGTATTTTATTTTTTTATTTTAGTGACGGGGTTTTGCTATGAGGCTCAGGATAGTCTCCACCAGCTGACCTCAAGCTATCATCCTGCCTCGGCCTCCCAAAGTGCTGGGATCCCAGTCTGGAACCATTCAGTCTGGCTAATTATATTATATCATTTTATTTTATTATATTATATGTTATTTTATTTTATTTTACTTTATTATTTTATTTTTTCATTTTGTAGTGACAGTGTTTTGCCATCAGAGCCAGGCTAGTCTCACACTCCTGGCCTGAAGTGACCCAAGTGCCTTTGTCTTCCAAAGTGCTGGTATGACTGTGAAGAATGACTAAGTCTAGTTTATTTTTAAATTTATTTTATTTTATTTTTTACTATTTATTTTTTTCATTTTTAGAGGCAGTGTTTAGGTAGGAGGCCCATGCTAGTTTCAAACACCTGGACTAAAGCAATACTCCTTTCCTTGCTTAATAATGTCCTGGTATGCAGTGCAGGAACCACTAAGTGTGTCTAATTTTTGTTTTATTTTATTTTATTTCACTTTATTTTACTTTATTTCATGTTATTTTATTTAACTTTACCATTAAAAAAAATTTTTGTAGCAAGAGGGTTTTGCCATGAACCCCAGGCTAGTATCACACACATGGCCAGAAGTGTTGCTACCGCCTCGACCTTTCAAAACTTCTGGATGACTTTGAGGAACCACTAAGTCTTTCTAGTTGTTTTATTTTATTTTTATTTTATTTTACTTTACTATTTTTAAATTTTATTTTATAGTGATAGGGTTTTGCCATGAGGCCCAGGCTAGTCTCATACACTTGGCCTGAAGTGATGTTCATGCCTCAGCATCCCAAAATGTTGGGATGAAAGTGAGGAAACACTAAGTCTGGATGATTATTTTATTTCATTTTATCTTAATGTATTTTATTTTACTTTAGTATTTTATGCTTTTTATTTTGTAGAGACAGGGTTTGTTATGATCCCCAGGCTAGTCTCACACTCCTGACTTGAAGATATCCTCCCACATCAGCCTCCGACATTGCTGAGATGCCAGGCAGGATCCACTAAGTCTGGCTCTTTATTTTTTTCTGTTTTATTTTTTTATTATGTAGTGACAGAGTTTTGCCAAGAGGCCAAGTCTAGTCTCACACTCCTGACCTGAACTAATCTGCCCGACTTTGCTTCCCAAAGTGCTGGAATGACTGTCAGGAATGACTACATCTGGATTATATTTTGATTTATTTTATTTTATTTCACTTAATTTTTTTATTTATTATACTTTAATATTTTATTTTTTTATATTGTAGTGAGAGGATTTTGCCATGAGGCCCAGGGTAGTCTCACACACCTGGCCTAAAGTGATGCTTCTGCCTCAGCCTTCCAAAATGCTGAGATGACAGTGAGGAAACTGAGTCTGGCTAATTATTTTGTTTTATTTTATTTTAATTTATTTTACTTTACTTTGGTATTTTATTATTTTATTCTGTAGACACAGGGTTTTGCTATGAGCCCCAGGCTAGTCATAAACCCCAGCTTCAAGCGATCCCCCCACATTGGCCTCTGACAGTGCTGGGATGCCAGGTAGGAACCACTAAGTCTGGCTCTTTATTTATTCTATTTTGTTATTTTATTTTATTTTACTCTATTTCTTTTTATTTTACTTTACTGTTTTAATTTTTTTATTTTGTAGAGACAGGCTTTAGCTATGAGGCCCAGGCTACTCTCAAACTCCTGGCGTCAAGTGATACTCCTGCCTTATCCTCCCACAGTGCTGGTATTCCAGGAAGGAACCACTAAGTCTGACTCATAAAACTTTTTTTTAAATTTTGTTTATTGGTATTGTTTTTTACTTTACTATTTTTTTATTTTTCATTTTGAGGTGACAGGGTTTTGCCATGAGGCCCAGGCTAGTCTCACACTGCTGGTCTCAAGCGAACCTCACACCTTGGCCTCACAATGTGCTGAGATGCCAGGCAAAATATATTGAGTATAGCTAAATATTTTTAAAATGTTATTCATTTTATTTTTGTTACTATATTATTTTTTTATTTTGTAGAGACTGTGGTTTGTTATGAGGCCCTGGCTAGTCTCACACTCCTGGCATGAGTGATATTCCCTTGTGGCCTCCCAAAATGTTGTGATGACAGTGAGGAACCACTAAATCTGGCTCATTATTTTATTTTTTAGCATTGTATTTTACTTTGCTTTATTATTATTTATTTTGTTTAGTAGAGATAGTGTTTTGCTGTGATGCCTGGCTAGTATCAAACTCCTGTCCTCAAGCGATCCTCCCAATTTGTCCTCTCACGTGTCTGCGTTGCCAGTCATGAACCTTTAACTCTGGCTCATTTTATTTAATATTATTATTTTATTTTACTTTATTTTATTACATTTTATTTTACTGTTGTATATTTTTATTTTGTAGAGACAGTGTTTTGCTATGAGACCCAGACTAGTCTCAATCACCTGGCCTCAACTGACCCTCCCACCCTGGCTTTTCAAAGTTCTGGTATGCAAGGCTGGAACCACTAAGTCTGGCTATGTTATTTATTTTATTGTTTTTTAAATTGTATTGTATTGTATTGCATTTTATTATAATGTATTTCATTGTATTTTATTGTATCTTACTATACATTACTATTTTATTTTTTTATTTTGTACAGAGAGTGTTTTGCTATGAGGCCCAGGCAAGTCTCAAACAACTGGCCTTAAGTGATCCTCCAGCCTTGGCCTTCTACAGGGCTGGTATTCCAGGCTGGAATTACTATGTCTGACTCAATCTATTTTAAATTTTATTTTATTTTATTTTACTTTGCTTGACTAATTTTTTTTAATTTTAGAGAGTGTTTTGCTGTGAGTCCCAGGCTAGACTCCAATTCCTGGCCTCAAGCATACCTTCTACTTTGGCCTCCCAAATGCTGGGATGTGTGTGAGGGACAACTGAGTCTTGCTAATTATTTTATTTATTTTATTTTATGCTATTTTTGTTTACCTTATTTTACAATTTATTATTTTTATTTCGTAGTGACAGGGCTAATCTCATACTCCTGTCCTGAACTGATCCCCCCACCTTAGCTTCCCAAAATACTAGGATAACTGTGAGGAATCACTAAGTCTTTCTAATTACTTTATTTTATGTATGTCTTTTCTTTTCATTTTCTTTTATATTATTTTATCTTACTTTATCATTGTATGTTTTAATTTTATAGAGACAGGGTTTTCCTATGAGACCCAGGCTAATCTCAAGTTCCTGGCCTCCAGAGATTTTCCCACTTTGGCCTTTCAAAATGCTGGGTTGCCAAACAAGAACTACTAAATCTGGCTAATTACTTTATTTTATTTTACTTTATTTCATTTTATTTTATTTTACTTTACTATTTTATTTTTAAATTTTGTATAGACAGGGTTTTGCTATGAGGCCCTGAGTAGTATCAAAATCCTGGCCTCAAATGATCCTCGCACCTCAGCCTTTCAATGTGCTGGGATGCCAGGCAGGAACCATTAAGTCTAGCTAATTATTTTATTTATCTTACTTCATTTTATATTTATTACTATTTAATTTTTTTATTTTGTAGAGACTGTGTTTTGTTATGAGGCAAAATAAGTTTATTTTATTGGATTTTTTGTTTTGTATTTTATTTTGTTTGATTGTATTTCACTTTGCTTTAATATTTTATTTTTTTATTTTGTAGGAACAGTGTTTTGCTATGAGGTCAGGCTACTCTAAAACACCTTGTCTCAAGAGTTACTTTTGCCCCAGATTCCCAAAGTCCTGGTATGAAATTCAGGAACCCCCAAGTCTGGCTAATTTTTATTTTATATTAATTTATTTTATTTATCTTTACTTTACAATTTTATTTTTTTATTTTGTAGCAACAGAGTTTTGCCATGAGTCCCAGGCTAGTCTCACTTTCTGGGTCTGAAGCGATACTCTGCCTCAGCCTCCCAAAATGCTAGGATGACTGTGAGAAACCACTAAGTCTTTCTAATTATTTTAATTTCACTTATTTTGTTTTATTTTAGTATTTTATTTTATTATTATTATTTTTTTTTGAGTTGGCATCTCACTCTATCACCCAGACTGGAGTGCAGTGGCCGCTCCCGGCCACCGCAGCCTCAACCTGCTGGGCCCCAGCAATCCTTCCACCTCAGCCTTCCGAGTAGCCGGAATTACAGGCGTGCGCTACCACACCCTGCTGATTTTTTGATTTATTGTAGAGATGAGGTCTCGCCTGCCTAGGCAGTTCTTCGAACACATGGGCTCAGGCAATCCACTCCCTTAGCCTCCCAAAGGTGTGGGATTACAGGCTGAGCCACCGAGCCTGGCTAGTATTTTATTTTTTTAATTTGTAAAGACAAGATTTTGCTACGAGTGCCCAGGCTAGTCTAAAACTCCTGGCTTCAACCGATTCTTCTGCCTCAGCCTCCCACCAGTGCTGGGATGTCAGGGAGGAACCACTAAGTCTGGTTCTATTTTTAGTTTTATTGAATTTATTTTAGTAAATTAATTTTATCTATGCTATTTTTATTATGTTATTTTATTTTATTTTATTTCATTTCATTTTTTATTTTATTTTACTTCATTTCATTTTATTTTACTCTACTATTTTTTTTATTGTGTAGTGACAGAGGTTTTCTATGATACTCAGGCAAGTCTAACACTGATCCATCTGCCTCAGCCCCCAAAATGCTGGGATGACAGTCAGTAACCACTAAGTCTGATTAATTATTTTATTTTATTTTACAATTTTTAAAAAAAATTTGTATAGACAGGTTTTCCTAAAAGGCCCAGGCTAGTCTCAATGTCCTGGCCCCAAGCAAACCTCCTGCCTTGGTCTCTCACAGTGCTGGGATTCCAGGCAGGAACTAAAAGTCTGGGTCATGTTATCTTATTTTGTGTTCTTTATTTTATTTAATTTTATCTTACTTGTCTAATTTATATTTTAATTTTGTAGAGACAGAGTTTTGATCTGAGGCCCAGGCTAATCTCAAGTTCTTGAGTTAGAGTGATTCTCCAGCCTCAGCCTCCAAAAGTGCTGGAATGCCATGCAGGAACCACTGAGTCTGGCTAATTATTTACTTTATTTTGTCTTTCTTAGGTATTTTATTTTTTAATTTTGTCATCACAGGGTTTTGCTATGAGCCCAGGATAGTCTCCACCACCTGACTTCAAGGTATCCTCCTGCCTCAGCCTCCCAAAGAATTTGGATCCCCACCTGGAACCACTAAGTCTGGCTAATTATATTACATCATTTTATTTCATTATATTATATGTTGTTTTATTTTATTTTACTTTACAATTTTATTTTTTCATTTTGTAGTGACAGGATTTTGGCATCAGGCCCAGGATTGTCTCTTACTCATGACCTGAAGAGAGGTCGCCTCGGCCTACCAAAGTGCTGGTATGACTGTGAGGAATGACTACGTCTGGTTTATTTTTAAATTTATTTTATTTTATTTTATTTTTTACTATTTTTTTTTTATTTTTTAGAGGCAGTGTTTAGCTATGAGGCCAAGGCTAGTCTCAAACACCTTGTCTCAAGTGGTACTCTTGCCCTGGCTTAACAAAGTCCTGGTATGCGATGCAGGAACCACTAAGTCTGGCTAATTTTTATTCTAGTTTTTTTGTTTTACTTTATTTTATGTTATTTTATTTAACATCACTTATTTTTATTTTGTAGCAACAGGGTTTTGCCATGAGCCCCAGGCTAGTATCACACTCCTGGCCTGAAGTGATCCTCCTGCCTCGACCTCCCAAAATGCTAGGATGACTTTGAGGAACCACTAAGGCTTTCTAAGTATTTTATTTTTATTTTATTTTATTTTACTTTGCTATTTTTTAATTTCATTTTGTAGTGATAGTGTTTTGCCATGAGGCCCAAGCTAGTCTCATACACTTGTCATGAAGTGAGGCTCACACTTCAGCCTTCCTAAATGTTGGGATGACAGTGAGAAAACACTAAGTCTGGTGATTTATTTTATTTCATTTTATTTTAATGTATTTTTTTTAACTTCCTTTAGTATTATATATATTTTTTATTTTGTAGAGACAGAGTTTTGCTATGAGCCCCAGGCTAGTCTCACACTCCTGGCTTCAAGAAATCCTCCAACATCAGCTTCTAACAGTGCTGGGATGACAGGCAGGATCCACTGAGTCTGTCTCATTACTTTATTTTATTTTATTTTACTATTTACTATTTTATTTTTTTATTTTTTAGTGAAAGGGTTTTGCCAAGAGGCCAGGCTAGTCTCACACTCTGGCCTGAAGCAATCTGCCCAACTTGGCCTCCCAAAGTGCTACAATGATTGTCAGGAATGACTATCTCTGGATAATATTTTATTTTATTTTATTTCACTTGAATTAATTTTATACCATTTTATTATACTTTAATATTATTTTTTTTATATTGTAGTGACAGAATTTTGCCATGAGGCCCAGGATAGTCTCACACACCTGGCCTAAAGCAATGTTCCCACCTCGTCCTCACAAAGGCTGAGATGACAGTGAGGAAACACTAAGTCTGGCTAATTATTTTATTTTATTTTATTTTATTTTGGTATTTTATTTTTTTATTTTGTAGAAACAGGGTTTTGCTATGAGCCCCAGTCTTTTCATAAGCACCTAGCTTCAAGCAATTCTCCCGCATAGGCCTCCCA
>NW_006975713.1:0-684 GCF_000164805.1 Carlito syrichta | reverse complement strand
TTAGAAAAGGTGTAAACTTTAAAATATTCTTAGGTATTTTTATGAGTTTCTTGTTATATGAGAAGATTGTTATTGTCATTTTATATAAAAAATGTAATGTGGATATATATAATGCAATATTTAATCACTTTATTGAAATATTTTACTAGTCCGAGTGGAATTTATCATTTTCTAATTTTGACATTATGGTGTTATGAAGGGACAGCTGTCCAAGCTGGAATTTTCTGATGTGATTATCATCTCATGTGACCGTTGGCCTGGTCATCAGATGACCTGGTCATCTGCCACTTGTGGGGAGTACAAGCTAACCTGTTCCTGAACTGTGGTCATTCCTCCATGCTGGCAACCACCTATATATACATGTTCCCACTTGATCTCTGGACATAAGCTGACTATTCAACCTGAATCTATATTTGTAATTATAATCCTCAAATCCCACTCATACACACAATGATCTCTATATGGATTACACTGTTCATTTAATGGAACTATTGGAAACATTCAAGGGTTCTTTCACACCATTTAAAGGTTACAAAATGTACCTAGTGAAATCTTCAGATAGTTGTTTAAACAAGCCAGATCACCATTCCTACTATAGAACTGTTCGGTCTGGTGTTAAGAAAAATGAGAAGAGAGAAAAAGTCTCTTCTGGTTTCTATATGAGAATAAAAACTCCTGCTGCTT
>NW_006975712.1:0-801 GCF_000164805.1 Carlito syrichta | reverse complement strand
GTTATATTCCATTGTGTATATATACTCTACATTTTTGTATTGATTTATTTGCTGGTAAACACTTAGGTTATTTCCATATCTTGTCTACTATGACTAGGGCTGCAATAAATATGGGGGTTTAATGTATCCGTTTGATATACTGATTTCATTTTCTTTTAATAAATACACAGCAGTGGAGACTACTGGATTATATGGCAGTTCTTTTTCATTTTTTTAGATACCTTTATACTGTTTCTCATAATGGTTGCACTAATTTACATTCCCATCAACCGTGCATAACAGTTCCCTTTTCTCTGCATCCTCACCAGCATTTACTGCTTTTTTATAAATATATATATAATAGCCACTCTAACTCGAGTGAGGTGATACTTCATTGTGGTTTTGATTTGCATTTCCCTGATGATTAATGATGTGAAGTGTTTTTCATATACCTACTGGCCATTTATATGTTTTCTTTAAGAAATGTCTACTCAGGTGCTTTGACTTTTTTTAAAGAGTTTTTTTTTTTCCTGTTGAGTTTTTTCTATATTATCTATGTTAGTTCATGGATGAATAGTTTGTAAATATTTTTCCTATTCTATAGATGAATAGTTTGCAAATATTTTTCCTATTCTATAGATTGTCTTTTCACTCTGTTGATAATACTCTTTGCTATGCAGAAGCTTTCTAGTTTAATATAGTCACATTTGTCATTTTTTTTTTTGCTGTTGTTGCCTGTAAATATTTCCCTGGACCAATGTAATGAAAAGCTTCCCTTATATATTCTTCAAGTAGTTTTATAGTTTGGGATCTTATGGAATC
>NW_006975711.1:0-4130 GCF_000164805.1 Carlito syrichta | reverse complement strand
AGGAGCCAGAATGATAGGTGCCCACCTCCAAGCCCGACTCAACTGGGATGGAAGGCAGAGACGAGGTCTCACCGAGGTTCCTGGGTGGTTTTCGGTGTGCATGCCAGGGTTGGCCGCTGGCCTCGGCCTCCCAAAGCACTGGGAAGACGAGGCTAAACACTCGAGCCCAGCCACAATCCTTTGTCAAAAACGAACCAGAAGGCATGGAGTGGAAGCCCAACCTGATTACCCGGAGCTCTGTGAGGCCTAGGTGGGAGGATGGCTGGAGACCATGAGCCTAAGGTCAGCTCAGGCCATGAAGGGAGATCCCATCTCCACACCCAAAGAAACAGGGGAATTTGGATAAAGAAATATCCCCGGGTGAGGGATGTGTCCCTGGCCTTTCTTGGTGGAAGGTCCTCATTGCTGTGTCAGAGGGTCAGCCTACCTGGAGCACATAACTAACCTAGGAGAGGAGAGGCTGCAGGAACCGGGCCAGGGAGCCTTGGGAAATACAGCACCAAAGTGGGGGCAGGTATTGGGGGCTTGGGGCTGGAAAGTGCCGATCTGGCTGAACCTCCCATGTTGGGGGGGCAGGGACGAAGGACTGAGGGCAGAAAGTTTGAAAGAGAATGGATTTCTTTCTTTTTTTCATTCTTTCTTTTCTTTCCTCACTAGGTTTCTCAGACTTGTCTCAAACAGCCTAAGTCAGGTTGTCCTCTTGGTCTGGGACTCCCAAATTGCTGCGATCACAGGCTTTCTATTTGGTTGACATCCTTGTCTTCCTGCCTGGTCTTTAACTCTGGGCCGGAGGTGATCCTCCTGCCGAGGCCTGCCCTCACCCAAGGTTTTCTGGGTTTTTCTTGGGGTCGAGGTGGGGGGTTGCTATGCTGTCCAGCTTGGACTTGAGCTCCCAGACTCCAGCCATTATCCCATCTCGGCCTACCCTTGTGCCAATGAGACAGCAGTGAGGTGCCCAGCCATTATGGCTACTCGAAGTTTTGAGAGTAACACAATCCCCTTTCCCGAGGAGGCCCCTGAGAGGATCAAGTGAGTCCACACTGGGCACGAGGTGGGCGGAGATGTGGGTGACCCGGCAGAGACACATCCCTGTGCTAAGCACTCTTCCTGGGGAGGGCTCGGCGGATGACACCTGCCACACACTCTGGGGTCATGGGTCTTTGGAAGGGAGCCGGGCTCGCGGTGGGGCCCCAAGAGGGGTGTGGAACCTGGTTGCAGGGGCTCACGCTTGTCACCTCTGGGATCTGGGAGGCCAAGGTGGGAGGAGGGCCAGATCCCCCGGTTCGAGACCAGCCCAGGCACCTTGACGAGACCTTGTCTCTCCAAACGCCAAAAAATTAGCATGGTGACACACGTCTGTTTTTCTGACCACTTGAGAGACCACAAGAGGAGCATCTCTGGAGACCAGCAGGTGGAGGTCGCTGTGGCCGAGAGTGGGAATCTGTGCTTCACCCTGGGTGACAGAGTGGGATTCCGACTCAGAATAATAATACCAACCACCACCACTACCACCAGCCCAACTCCAGGCTGGGCTTAGGGTCTCAGCCTGGCATCCCTGCCCTTCGGGGCCCCAGGCAAGTGGCAACCTGAGCCTCAGGGTTCAACAACAGCCCGAGACATGGGGCAAGACTTCATCTTGGCCATCAAAAATAAATCCAAACATTAACTGGACTGGTGGCGCAGGCCTGTTGTTCCAGCCACTCAGAGGTCCAAGGCAGGAGGATCGCCTGAACCTGGCAAGTGGATTCTGCGGTGGCCATTAGTATGACCCTGAACCAGCCTGGGTGACAGAGTGGGTTTCACACTCCAAATAATAACAATCACCACGACCACTACCAGTACCCCTGCCATCCAGCGTGAGGAGTCACCCTCAGGGGTGGGAGAGGAAAAGGCACTTTCGATCTCGTCATTCATGGGAGGTTTCAAAGGTGGCCACTGGGCATGTCCTTATTGCACCTTCGGCCCCTTGCCCCAAACGACCTCTCTCCACCCTCCACACTCGTACCCCACAGCAAAGATGTGTGTGAACTCACAGAACAGATGGCCTCAAGCTAGGGCGTCTGTCGGGAACAGAGCAATTAAGGTGGTTTGGCAATGCTGCAGTCAGCCCAGGTCCCAGTCGTCTTGTCTGCCACCTGCACATGGAGGAACGGCCCCTCCTGTCCCAATCACTCCATCGTCGCCCACCCATGGGGACCTTTGCCTGGGGAGCTGTGGATGCCTATTGTGATGCACGTGGGAGATGTCTTATTTGTGACTGGAGTCTCTGTCAGACGAATTGGGTCATGGCGGCACGATCGTAGCTCCTGGAACCTCAACTTGCGGGACTCAGGTGGTCCTCCCACATTGGCCCCCAAGCAGCTGAGACTCCAGGGGCCACAACGCCTGCCTCAACTTTGGGGACACTCGTGGAGACGAGGAATGGCCACATTCCTGGGCTGGTCTCTGATACCTGGGATCAGGCAACCTCCTCCCACCTCAGCCACCCAGGGCACAGGGCTGATGAATGTGAGCCACAGTGTCTGGCCTGGACTCGCACGTTCTGTTGGTGGGGGCATCACAAAGGAATGCCACAGGACAGAGGCCACAGCATCACGTGTAGTCGGGACCATGGGTGCCACCACAGCCAACTCCAGTGTTTGCATTACAGGGAGTGATGAGTTCTCTCTACAAGACCCAGGCTGGGCTAGAACTCCTGGGCTCCAGAGTTTACCTAACTCGGACTCCCAAAGCCACAGCCTGATTTTCTGCCAATTCACCCTCTTTCTGGAACTCTAGGCCCAAGGCTGGGCCTCTTTTCAAATGATCTCTATCTGTTCACGATGATCCCAACTCCATACATAAATAAATTCTCTTCTTTCTTTTCTTTGTTCCTTCTTTTCTTTGAGTTGGAGTCTCAGTTCGTCGCCCAGGCTGCAGGGCGGTGGCTCGCTCCTGGCCACCACAGCAAGATCCTGCCGCACTCCATATAGACTTATCCTGGCCTTCTGAGAAACCACAATGATAGGTATGCACCACCACCCCCAGCTCATTTGGGATGGTGGGTAGAGAAAATATCTCGTCAAGGTGCCCGGGCATGTCTTGATCCCTGGGCATGGACCAGCCACTGGCCTCGGTCACTCAAAGTGCTGGGATGATGAGGCTGAACCCTCGAGACCGGCCTTGATTCTTCATCAAAAAACAACCTGAAGGCCTGGTGCAATGACTCACGCCTGGAATGGCCACATTCCCAGGTTTGTCTCTGACACCTGGGCTCAGGCAGACTCCTCTCACCTCAGCCACCCAGGGCAGTGCTCTGGGTGACCAAGGTGGGAGGATGACTGGAGTCCAGGAGCCCAAGGCCAGACTGGGTCATGTAGAGAGACCCCGTTTCCACACCCATCCACACAGCGGGTCTGGGGCCAAGGTGCTCATCTTCCTGATCACTCCATTACTGAGGTGGGAGGATCAACAGAGCCTGTGATTTTGAGGTTGGCGGGAAACAACGGTTGTGTCCACGGACCCCAACCTGGGCCACAGAGCCAGATCCTTTCACCAAAAACATCAGAATCATACACAGATTCTCAAGTGCGTGTGGTGTGTTCACAGGCCGACTGGCTTTAGAGCCAGGAAAAATGGGATTTGGGGGATAGAAATTTTCCCGGATGAGGGCTGTGTCCCTGGCCTTTCTTGGCGGAAGGTGGGACTGTCTGTGGCACATTTCTTGCCTCGGAGAGGAGAGCCGGCAGGAACCAGGCCAGGGAGCTTCAGGAACTCCTGCACCTAAGTGGGGGCAGCCATTGGGGGTTTGTGGGCTGGAAAGTGCCAAGCTTGGGGGACCCTAAAATGTAGGCGGGAAAGAGGGGAAGTACTGAGGGCAGAAGGTTTGCACTAGAATGGATTTTTTTCTTTCTTTCCTTCTTTTTTCTTTCTTTCTTTCCTTTTTTCTTTTTCTTTCTTTCTTTCTTTCTTTCTTTCTTTCTTTCTTTCTTTCTTTCTTTCTTTCTTTCTTTCTTTCTTCACTAGGTTGCCCAGGCTGCTCTCAAACTGCCCAACTCGGTCCATCCTCTCAGCCGGGCCTCCCAAAATGCTGCAATCACAGGCTTGCCATTTGGTTGACATCCTGGTCTTCCTGCCTGGTCTTGAACTCG
>NW_006975710.1:0-733 GCF_000164805.1 Carlito syrichta | reverse complement strand
TACAGCCTCGACCCGCCGGGCTCCAGCAAGTCTGATTCAGCGTTCTGAGGAGCTGGAACGACAAGTACATGTCACTACGCCTGGCTCACTTGGGATGGAGGGTAGAGACAAGGTCTCACTGAGTTGCCTATCAGGTCTCAGCTCACAGGTTCAGGCCAGCCACTGGCCTCAACCACTGAAAATGCTGGGATGACAAGGCTGAGTCCCCAAACCCCGCCTCATTCTTTCATTGAAAATGAACCAGAAGGCCTGGCATGGTGGCAAACGCCTGGAATCCCAGCACCCTGGGAGGCTAATATGGGAGGATGGCTGGAGTCCAGGAGCCCAAGGCCAGCCCGGTCTAAACAGGGAGACCCCGTCAGGCACCCATGCAAATAGGGGGTCTGGGATCAAAGTGCCCATCGTTCAGGCCACTCTGGAGGCTGAGGTGGGTGGACCACCAAAGCCCACGATTTTGAGGCTGGTGGTGAATGACGGTCATTGCCTGAACCCCAGCCTGGTCCACAGAGGCAGACCCTGTTTCCAAAAATATCAGAATCATACACAGAACCTCAACTGTGCATGGTGTGTTCACAGGGCTACTGGTTTTAGAGCCAAAAAAATGGGATTTGGTGGAAGAAATATCCCTGGGTGAGGGATGTGTCCCTGACCTTTCTTGGTGGAAGGCCTTTGTTGCAGAGTCCAAGGGTCAGCCTGCCTGGGGTACATTTTTCACCTCGGAGAGGAAATTTGG
>NW_006975709.1:0-780 GCF_000164805.1 Carlito syrichta | reverse complement strand
GGATTCCCCATCCCTAGGAAACTTGTGGGCATCTGTGTTTTGTAAACAGAATTTGGGAATACACATCGAAAGAGCAAATCAAGGCATCTTGCAGAGAACGAAAATGGAATCCAGTTTCTTGGAGTTCTCATTCGCCAAAGTCTACAGGGCCTCTTGATGTGGTTTAATCAGGAATCTGGGCTTCTAGGTTCTCATATTGTTTGGGTGTCTTGCACAAGGAAACCAGGAATCTTGGATTCCAATCGCCCAGGAAATTTCAGGAGGTCTTTTAGTTGATATCCAAACAACTTGAATTCTACATCACCACGAAATATCTCGGTGTCTTGCTGAGAATAAAGCAGGAATCCGGGTAATGGGAGTCCTCATATAGAGGAAACCTCATGACTCTTGCGAAAGAAGAATAAGGAATATGGGCTACATGGTTCCTCAATACCGATAATCTACAGTGCATCTTGCTAGGGGCTAGACAAGATCAGGGCTTCAACCACCTCTCATGTTTTATAGCTATTAGTTATGAGGCTTTGACGAATCAATCATTACTGGACTCCAGCACCACTCTGGTACTCTTGATAGTTGGAAACGAGAATCTGGCACTACACGTCCTTTTAGATACTCGGAAGCTCTGATTAAAGATCCAGGACACCAGCAATTCTCTCTGATTTTATTATGTAAGCCCTGATCTCAGTGTTACCTCGTACACCAGAATCTTCAGTGGCTCCGCTGTTCATTATTAGGACTTTTTTGTTTAGGTGTTCAAATTTTTTAGGAGGTATTATTGGG
>NW_006975708.1:0-736 GCF_000164805.1 Carlito syrichta | reverse complement strand
TGCTAAGGGCTAAACACGAATTGGGTTTTTGAAGCATAATCTAGGGAAAATGAAATCCTCATATACAGGCAACAGCACGGACTTTTCCTAAGAAAGAATCAGGAATATGGGTGAAATGTTTTCTCTATCCCCAAAAATCTCCATGGCATCTTCCTAGGGTCTAAACAAGCATCAGGGTTTCGACACATGTGTGTGGGAAAGAAAGTACTCATATACTAGCTACTGCATGAATGTTGCTAAAAATAAAGAATCTGGGTTATATGAGTCCTCAATCCTGAATATCTACAGGGCATCTTGCTGACGGCTAAAGAAGAATCAGGGATTCGAGGCTTGAATGTAGGTAATTGCAGTCCTCATATAGAGCAAACTACATGGCCTCTTGCTAAGAAAAAAGAAGAAATCTGTTTTACACCGTTCCTCTATCAAGAAAACTATATGGCATCTTACTAAGGGCTAAACAAGTATTAGGGTTTCAAAACAGGAATCTAGGGAAAGAGAGTCCTAACATACAGGACACTACACGGCCTCCAACCAAGGACGAATAAAGAATTTTTGTTGTACTATTCCTCAATCCAGGAATTCACAGGGTGTCTGCTATGGCACAAACAAGAAACAGGGCTTTGAGCTCCCCAAATGTTTCGGAGCAATTTAGCATGCAGATATTACGAATCGGTCATTTCAGGACTCCTGTAACATTGTGGTCCTCTTGACAGTTGTAAAAGAGTATCGGGCACTC
>NW_006975707.1:0-798 GCF_000164805.1 Carlito syrichta | reverse complement strand
TTCTCACCCCGTGTCATGGGCTGGTGTCAAACCCACAGCCTCAGGCTGCCCATTTGCCTGGGCCTCTGAAGACCTGGGAGGTCAAGTTGAGCCCTTGAGTTTGGCCTGTGGTGGTGGTGATGGTGGTGTTTGGTATTATTATTCTGAATCAGAGTCCCACTCTGTTGCCCAGGCCGGAGTACAGGGGCCCACTCTCGGTCACCTCAGCCTCAACCAGCTGACCTCTGGCAATCCTTGCTCTGCAGACTCCTGAATGGACAGAACAACAAGCGTGCGCCACCATGCTCAGCTCATTTTTTTGGCTTCTTGTAGAGACGAGGTCTCACCAAGGTGCCCAGGCTGGTCTTGCACCTGATGCCTTAGGCCATTTTCTCAGCTCGGACTCCCATAGCACTGGGATGACAGGTGTGGGTCCCTACACCCACCCTAAACAATGATCTCAGTGGCCCAACGTGATGTCCACTCCCTTCTGATGACCTGGGACCCCAGAGATGGCGGTCCAAGTGGCTTTCTGAACCCTCCCCAGGAGAAGCACCTGGTGAAAGGGCATGTCTCCACTGAGGCACCCACCATATGGCCTGCCTGTTTCCCAGGGTGGATACACTGGCTCCTTCCAGAACTGCCTCTGGGATACAGAGGTACTGACTCTCAAACCTTTGGGGGCATGGGGATGGCCAATTGACTAATGCCTGTCTCCTCGGCACTTGGGGAGGAATAGATGGGAAGATGTCTGGATTTCAGTATCTCAAGACCAGGCGGGACAACATAGCAAGCCCCTACCTGGACCCCGAGTAAAAC
>NW_006975706.1:0-859 GCF_000164805.1 Carlito syrichta | reverse complement strand
CACATTCCTTGGGCTGGTGTTGAACCTGTGCAATCCACTAGTCTTGCCCTCGCAAAGTATTGGGATTATGGACTGAGCCACAGAGCCTGGCCAGAAAACAGTTTTAATTTTAATTTTAATTTTAATTTTTTTTGAGTTGGAGTCTCACTCTGTTACCCAGACTGGAGTCCAGTGGCCGCTCCCAGCCACCGCAGCCTCTACCTGCTGGGCTCTGGTGATCCTTCCGCCTCAGCCTTCCAAGTAGCTGGAAATACAGGCATGCGCTACCACACCTGGCTCAAGAAAACAGTTTTAAATGAAAGTACAATACTTGTCGTTAGCTTCACAGCACATAGGCAAATTGTGTTTCCTAAGTTACTTCCATTTTTTTCTTCTCTACCATACAGAAGTAGGTAAGGAAGAAAAGGATGGAAGTAACTTAGGAAACAGAATTTGTAATTCATTTGTAATACTGTTAGGTTCATTTGTTACTGAATGTTTGCTGTTTTATGTTTCTCCAACAGTCCATTTGATTTTTAATATTTCTTAAAACCTTTTGAAGTAAATGACCATATTACTCCTCCATTTATCTGTTGTTGATGAAAAAGGCCAAATTCTGTAGAACACCCATCCTCAGGACATCTTGAGAATCTGTGCCCACTGTGATTGAATGGTGGCTTGATTATATACATTTTAGGAAGGCAGAAGTTATAAACAAGAAACCATAAATCAATACATTTGCTGGTTTGGCTCAGGAAGGAGGGAGATTTTTAAGTGGGGGCTTGGAGGTCATAGGGGATTCGAAGATTACTTGACTGGTGATTTGAAGTTCCTGTCTGAGGAACTTTGGAAATCAATAGAGGGGATGTTTTGCTGAGAT
>NW_006975705.1:0-768 GCF_000164805.1 Carlito syrichta | reverse complement strand
GAAATTAGACATGAGCAGTGAGGAACAAGAATGCGTGTGGTGCTTGGGTAATGAGGAGAAGGGAGGTGGAAAGGGCTCCAAAGCATAGTCTGTGAGGAAACAAATGCATTAAGAGAAAAGAGAAGTCCAAGATCGAATTTAGAAGAAGGTGGCTTCAGGGAGGGCCTCTGTGGACACACTCAGAGCCTAGGAGTTTAAAACCTGTGGTTTTTATCTAAATCCAGGGTAACAGAGGTAGAGACAGATGTTCGGCTGTGTGTGTGTGTGTGTGTGTGTGTGTGTGAGTGTTTATGTGTCTGCCTTGGGAGTCATGGGGTGAGGCTGATGAAATCCTAGACACAAATGTTCTGGGTCTCAGGGGCCTGAGAATTAGGTCCGGGAGTACCAGATGTAGGAGCCAATACACAGCACAAAGGACAAAGAGGAGAGGAAAGTTAAAATCCTCAGAGGCAAGAATCAGTAGAATGATGAATGAGATGCAGGCATCCTGACTCTTACAGGCCAGACAAAAGTGAAGCTGAAAGATTGAAGCCTCTAGAGAGAGGAAGAAAGTCTGAGAAGAGGAGGGTGTTGGAATTCCAGACTTGAGGTATGAGAATGCAGGGCAGGCATTGGTTGCTGACTGGAGCCCTGGCATACCAACTTCAGAGGGAGGGCCAATGTTTACCAGCATTTGACATCCAACTGGCTGAATTTGGGGCGGTTTGCTCTTAAATAGGGATCTGGGTGGTGTTGGGAGCCGGCCATGGAGACCCACCGAGCGTTAGA
>NW_006975704.1:0-2433 GCF_000164805.1 Carlito syrichta | reverse complement strand
ATGGTTTGAGGTTTTACAGTTAGGTCTCTGATCCATTTGGAGTGAATTTTTCTGCATGGGGATAGATAGGCATCCTGTTTCAATCTTCTACATGTGGTCAGCCAGTTTTCCCAGCAACATTTACTGAATAGGTTCTCCTTTCCCCCAGTGATAGGTGGTGGAGGCTTTGCCAAAGATAAGTTGTTTGAGAAATTGAGGTTTTGCTTTTGGAATCTCAATTCTATTCCATTGATCTATATGCCTGTTCCTATACCAATACCAAGCTGGTTTGATGATTGTAGCTTTATAGTAAAGTTTGAAGTCTGGTAATGAGATACCACCTGCTTTGGGTTTTTTTTTGTTGAGGATTGTGCTGGCTATTCTTGGTCGTTTGTGCTTCCATATGAATCCCTGTGTTGTTTTTCCTAGGTCTGAGAAGAATGTTGCTGGTAATTTGATAGGTATTGCATTGAATCTGTCAATTGCCTTAGGTAAGATGGATATCTTCGCAATGTTGATTCTTCCAATCCACGAGCATGGGATATTTTTCCACTTGTTTAAGTCATCTTTGATTTCTTTGAGCAGAGTTTTGTAGTTTTCGTTGTAAAGGTCTTTCATGTCTCTGGTTAGAAAGATGCCAAGGTATTTCATTTTTTGTGTGTGGCTATTTTGAATGGAATTGTACTTCTTATTTGGGTTTCTGTTTGTTTATTATTGGTGTAAAGAAATGCGATTGTCTTTTGCACATTTATTTTATATCCTGAAGCTTTGCCGAAGGCCTTTATCAGTGTAAGGAGGTTTTTGACAGATTCTCTTGGGTTTTCAAGGTACACGATCATGTCATCTGCAAAGAGAGATAATTTGACTTCCTCTTTTCCTATTTGGATACCCCAAACTGCCTTCTCTTCTCTGTTTGCTCTGGCTAGGACTTCCAATACTATATTGGACAGGAGGGGTGAGAGTTGGCATCATTGCCTTGTTCCAGTTTTCAGGGGAAATGGATTCAATTTTTGTCCATTTAGGAGTATGCTGGCTGTGGGTTTCTCATAGATGGCTTTTACTACTTTGAGATATGTTCCCTGGATGCCTAGATGTTCGAGGGTTTTTATCAAGAAGGGGTGCTGGATTTTATCAAAAGCTTTTTTTGCATCTAATGATATAATCATGTGGTTTTTGTTTTGACATCTGTTGATGTATTTAATTACATGTATTGTTTTAAGAATGTTGAACCAGCCTTGCATCCCAGGGATGAAGCCTACTTGGTCATAATGGATGATTTTTGAGATGTGTTGTTGAATCTGGTTTGCTAGGATCTTGTTGAGAATTTTAGCGTCTATGTTCATCAAAGATATAGGCCTGTAGTTCTCTTTTTTTGTTGGATCTTTACCTGGCTTGGGTATCAATGTGATGTTAGCTTCATAAAATGATTTGGGGAGGGTTCCATCTTTCTCAATTGACTTAAATAGCTTCAGTAGGATTGGAATCAGTTCCTCCTTAAATGTCTTGTAGAATTCTGCTGGAAAGCCACTGGTCCAGGGTTTTTTGTGGTAGGTAGTTTTCTTATTACATACTCAATTTCCTTGATTGTTATTGGTCTATTTAGGGTCTCAATTTCTTCTTGTTTCAACCTAGGTAGGTTGTGTGATGACAGAAAGTCCTCCATTTCCTCAAGGTTTTCAAGTTTGTTTCCATACAAGTGTACATAGTAGTCTCTGATGATCTTTTGTATTTCTTCAGGGTCAGATATGACTTCATCTTTTGTGTTTCTGATTGTGCTTATTTGGGTTTTTTCTCTTTTTTCTTGGTCAGTCTAGCTAGGGGACCATTGATCTTGTTTATCCTTTCTAAGAACCAGCTTTTTGTTTCATTGATTTTTTTGTATTGTCTTTTTGTCTTCTATGTCCTGAATTTGGGCTTTTATTTTGGTGATCTGTATTCTTCTGCTGAAATTAGGATTTTTGTGGTCTTGCTTTTCCAGCTTCTGCTGAGGTGGCTTGTTAGGCTGTTAATTTGTTCTCCTTCCATTTTCTTCATGTGTGTTTGTAGAGATATAAATTCCCCTCTTACTACAGTTTTTAAGGCGTCTCAGAGATTTTGGTAAGATGTTTCTTCATTTTCATTTGTTTCCAGGTATCTTTTGATCTCTGTTTTGATTTCATCTTTGATCCAGGAGTTGTTTAGCATCGTGCTGTTTAGTGACCATGTCTTTGTGGGTTTTGGGGGGACCTTGTTGGTGTTAATGTTTATTTTTGTTCCACTGTGGTCCGAGAAGGTGCATGGTAAAATTTCGGTCCTTTTAAATTTGCTTATGCTTGATTTATGGCCAATTATGTGGTCGATCTTGGAATACGTTCCATGCAGTGATGAGTAGAATGTGTATTCTCTGGTCTTTGGATGGAGTGTTCTGTAGGTATCAATTAAGTCCACTTGGTCCAGAGTCACATTGTGGTTCCG
>NW_006975703.1:0-790 GCF_000164805.1 Carlito syrichta | reverse complement strand
ATGTGATTGCAAGACTGGCGGTGAATGACAGTCGTGTCCCCGTGCCTCAGTCTGGGTCACAGAGCCAGACTTGTCACCAGAAACATCTAAATCATACACAGATTCTCAACTGTACATGTTGTGTTCACAGGGCAACTGGCTTAAGAGCCAGGAAAATGGAATTGGGGGAAGAAATGTCCCCAGATGAGGGATGTGTCCCCTGACCTTTCCTGGTGGAAGCTCCCCATTTCAGAGTCAGATGGTCGGTGAGCCTGGGACACATTTCTCACCACTGAGAGGACAGCCACCAGGAACCCTGCCAGGTAGCCACGGCAACTCCCACACCAAAGTGGAGGCAGCCTTTTGGGGGGTTTGGGCCTGGAAGGTGCTGAGCTTGGGGGACCCTCACATGTGGAGTGGCCCAAGGGGATGGAGTGGAGGCAGGAGCTTTGCAGGAGAATGATTTATTTCTCTCTTTCTTTCTTTCCTTCTTCTTTCTTTCTTTCTTTCTTTCTTTCTTTCTTTCTTTCTTTCTTTCTTTCTTTCTTTCTTTCTTCTTTGTTTTCTTTCCTCACTACGTTGCCCAGGCTGCTCTCAAACCATCCAACTTGGGCAAACCTCTTGGCCTCGGTCTCCCAAACTGTTGCAATCACAAGCCTTCCATTTGGTCATCATCCTGGTCTTCTTTCCAGGCCTTGAAATCTGGCCCATAGGCAATTCTCCTGCCAAGACCTGCCCTCACCTAAGGTTTTCTGAGTTTGCTTGGGGTCGAAGTGGAGCTTGCTATGGTGTCCATCATGGTCTCGATCTC
>NW_006975702.1:0-1067 GCF_000164805.1 Carlito syrichta | reverse complement strand
AGAGCGAGGAATTACCCTCAAATATGGGAGAGGAAAATGTACTTTCCAGCCTGTCATTCATGGGAAGTTTCAAAGGTGGCCACCAGGCACATCCTTCACATGCTTTCAGCCACGCACCACAGAAAGCCTGCCTCCACCTCTCACACACATGTTCAACAGCCAAGATGTGTGTAAGCTCACAGAACAGATGAACCTGAGCTAGTGCAACCGTCGAGCACAGAGCAATCAAGGCAGTCTGGAAGCTCCACAGCCAGCACAAATTCCAGTCACCTGTCTGCCATCTTCTGGTGGGAGGAGGGCCCCTTCCAATAACTCCATCATCCACCGCCCAATCTGACCTTTCACTGGGGAGCACGTGGGAGGCATCATTTTGTCACTGGAGTCTGTCAGCCAGGTTGGGAGGGGAATGGAGGGTAGAAATGAGGACTTGCCAAGATTCCCGGGCGGATCTCGGCCCGTGGGCTCAGGCTGGTTGCTGGTCTCAGCCTCTCAAAGCACTGGGATGATGATGTTGGACCTCTCCTCGGCCTCAATTCTTTCTTTCTTTCTTTCTTTCTTTCTTTCTTTCTTTCTTTCTTTCTTTCTTTCTTTCTTTCTTTCTTTCTTTCTTTCTTTCTTTCTTTTCCTCCTGCCTTCCTTCCTTTCTTCCTTTCTTTATTTTCTTTCCTCATTAGGTTGCACAGGCTGTGCTCAAACCTGCTAACTTGCATCATCCTCTTGGCCTGGACCTCCCAAACTGCTGTGTTTCAGGCTTTCCTTTTGATCGATATCCTAGTCTCCTGCCTGTTTTTGAACTCTTTGCCAAACTCGATCCTCCCACCAAAGCATGGCCTCACAAAAGGTTTCCTGGGTTTTGATAAGGGTCGAGGTGGGGGCTTGTTATGGTGTCTAACATGGACTGGAGCTCCCGGGCTCTGGTGATCTTCCCATCTCGGCCTTCCCCAGTGCCGAGGAGACAGGCATGAGTTGCCCGATCGTGCCCATTGCACTGAAGGTTTGAGAATCACATCCTCCCTTTCCCCTAGGTGCCCCCTGAGAGAAGCGAGCAGTTCCAACCTGGGAAAGAA
>NW_006975701.1:0-4019 GCF_000164805.1 Carlito syrichta | reverse complement strand
AGAGCATGGATGTTTCTCCACCAGGGTGCCCACTCCTCCTCCTGACTTGTTCCCCAGCGTGGGCCCACTAGCACCTCCCAGGGAGTGCCTTGGGGAAAGGTAGGGCATGACTGTCAAACCTTCAGGGGAGCAGGAATGGCCGGGCGACTCATGCCTGTCTCCTCGGCATTGGGGAAGGCAGAGACAGAAAGATGGCCGGAACCCGAACCAGGTTGAACACCATAGAAAGCCCACACCTTGACCCCAATCAAAACCCAGAAACCTTAGTTGAAGGCATACCTCTGTGGGAGGATCTCCTCAGGCCCAGAGTTCAAGACCAGGCAGGAGACCAGGATGCCAATCAAATGGAAAGCCTTTGAACACAGAAGTTTGGGATTCCCATGTTGAGTGGATGACTCGATTTGGGTGGTTTGAGAGCAGTTTGGGCAACCTAGTGAGGAAAGAAAAGAAAGAAAGAAAGAAAGAAAGAAAGGAAGGAAGGAAGAAAGAAAGAAAAGGAAAGAAAGAAAGGCAAGAAAGAAAGAAATTCATTCTCTTGCAAACCTTCTGACCTCAATCCTTGTACCCCCCACATGGGAATGTCCCCCAAGCTTGGCACCTTTCTACTCCAAGCCCCCGGATATGACTGTCCCCGCTATGGTGTGAGAGTTTCCAAGCCTCTCTGGCTGAGTTCCTGCAGGCTGTCCTCTCTGAGGTGTGAAAGGTGCCCCAGGCAGGCCAACCCACCCACTCGGCCAAAAGGATGTTCCGACAAGAAAGGACAAGGACACATCCTTCACCTGGTGACATTTCTTCCCTTCCAATCCCATTTTTCCTGACTCTAAAGACAGTTGCCCTGTGAACACACCAAGCACAGTTGAGAATCTGTGACGATTCTCATGTTTTTGAAGACAGGATCTGGCTCTGTGGCCCAGGCTGGTGCCTGGAGACATGACCGTCATTCACCGTCTGCCTCAAAATCACGGGCTCCCGTGATCCTCCCTTTTCAGCCTGCAGAGTGACCGGGATGACGAGCACCTCGACCCTAGACCCATGTTTGATTGGATGTGGAAACGGGGTCTCCCTGTGTGGCTCAGGCTGGCCTTGGGTTGCTGGGCTTTGCCATCCTCCCACCTCGGCCTCCCAGAGTGCTGGGATTCCAAACGTGTGATGCTGCTCCAGACTTTCTGGTTCATTTTTGATGAAAGATCAAGGATGGGCCCTAGGACTTAGCCTTGTCATCCTAGCACTTTAGGAAAACCGAGGCCAGTGGTTGGCCCAAACCTGTGAGCTGAGACCCACCCAGGTATTTTAGCAAGATCTCATCTCTACCCTCCACCCCAAATGATTTGGGCATGGTGGCACACACCTGTCATTCTGGTTCCTCAGACAGCTGGGGAAAGGCTCATGGGAGCCCGGTGGGCCAAGGCTGTGGTGGCCAGAAGTGAACCACCACCCTCCAGCCTGGGCGACAGAGTGAGACTCCGACTCAAAAAAAAAAAACGAAAAAAGGAAAAAGAAAGAAGAGTATCCATTTGTATATGGATTTGGGATCATTGTGGACAGAGATCATTTGAGAAGGAGCCCCAGCCTTGGGCCTTGAGTTCCCAAAAGATGGTGGATTGTAAGGCAATCAGGCTGTGGCTTTGGAAGACTGAGGCAGGGGACTGCTGGAGCCCAGGAGTTTGAGACCAGCCTGGACCACATACTGAGACCAAGTCGCTCTCCAGAATGCAAACACTGGAATCGTGCTTGGTGTCACCCACAGTTCTGGCTACACGGGATTCAGTGCCCTCTATCCCACAGCATTTATTTGCATCGCCCCTGGCGACAGAACGTCGATTCCAGGATGGGTACCGTGGCTCATGGCCATCAGCCCCACAACCTGGCAGGCCGAGGCAGGAGGCGGCCTGAGCCCAGTGATCTGATAGCAGCTTGGGTGACATGACCAGACCTCGTCTCAGTGAGACGTTCCCCAAATCTGGTCAGGCGTGATGGCTCACAGAGTCCCAACTGCTCAGGGTCCATGGCAGTATTACCGCCTGAGTTCTGCAGGTTGAGGCCCCAGGAGCCATGATTGTGTCACCACACCCCAGCCCTGTAGATGGAGACTCCAGCAACACAAATGACACCTCCTTCATGCATCATGATGGGCTTCCACAGTACCACAGGGAAACGTACTCATGAGAGGTGGATGATGGAGTGATCAGAAGAGGTTAACGGCCCTCCCCATGCCCGAAGGTGGAAGACAGGGTGACCGGATCCAGTGCTGGGAACAACATTGCTGGCCTGCCTTGATTGCTCAGTGCCCAATGGCCACCCTAGGTCAGGGCCGTCTGTTCCATGAGCTCACACTCAGCTTTTCTGTGGGGCACGAATTTGGAGGGTGGGCACAGGTCTTCTGGGGCATGTGACTGAAGGCACAGGATGGATGTGCCCAGTGGCCACCTTTGAAACCTCCCGCAAATGACAGGCTGAAAGTGCATTTTCCTCTCCCATCCCTGAGGGTGACTCCTCGTGCTGGGTGGCAGGGATGGTGGTGATGGTTGTTGTGGTGATTATTATTATTTGGAGTCAGAATCACTCTCTGTAAGGCTGGAGTGCAAGGGCACTCTCACAGCCACAGAGGACTACACTTGCTGGGTTCAAGTGATCCTCCAGCCTCGTTCCCCAGAGTGGCTGGAACCACAGGCTTGCGCCATCACACCTGGATAATGTTTGAATTTATTTTATTTAATTAATTAATTAATTTATTTTTTGAGTTGGAGTCTCACTCTGTCGCCCAGAGTGGAGTGCAGTGGCTGCTCCTGGCCACCACAGCCTTGACCCGCTGGGCTCCAGTGATCCTTTCGCCTCAGCCTTCCAAGTAGCTGGAATTACAGGCATGCGCTACCACGCCCAGCTGATTTTTTGATTTATTGTAGAGATGAGATCTCGCTGCCCAGGAGTGTCTCGAACCTGCGGGCTCAGGCAATCCACTCACCTCAGCCTCCCAAAGGTGCGGGATTACAGGCTGAGCCACAGACCCTAGCTGAATTTATTTTTGATGAATGATATGACGTCTCGCCCTGTGTCCCAGGCTGGTGTTGAACCCACAGTTTCCATCAATCGCCTGGGGCTCCAAAGTGCCGAGATGCCAGGTTGATACCCTGAGCTTGGACTGTGGTTGTGGTGGTGGTTCGCATTATTTTTCTGAGTCAGAGTACCACTCTGTCGCCCAGGCCAGAGTGCTGGAGCCTGCTCTCGGCCACTGCAGTCTCCACCAGCTGGGCTCTGGCGATCCTCCTGCCACAGCCTCCCTAGTGGCCAGAGCAAAATGCCTGCGCCACCAAGCTTGGCTCATTATTTTGGCTTCTTGTAGAGATGAGGTCCCGCTAAGGTGCCCGGACAGGTTTTGAATTCATGGACTCAGGCCATCCTCTCACATTGGCCTACCAGAGCACTAGAATGATGGCGTGAGACCCAGCATCTGGCCTCCATGCCACTCTCGGGGCCTACTGTGAGGTCTGCCCCCTTCCATCGACTTGGGATCCCAGAGAAGGTGGAGGAATTTGCCCACTGAGCTTGCCACAGGGGCAGTGCCTGGCGCAAGAGTGTGTCTCTGCCATGGTGCCCACCCCTCTTCCCACCTTCTTTCCCAGGTTGGAACTGCTCGCTTCTCCCAGGGGGCACCTAGGGGAAAGGGAGGATGTGATTCTCAAACCTTCAGTGCAGTGGGCACGATCGGGCAACTCATGCCTGTCTCCTCGGCACTGGGGAAGGCCGAGATGGGAAGATCACCAGAGCCCGGGAGCTCCAGTCCAGGTTAGACACCATAACAAGCCCCCACCTCGACCCTTATCAAAACCCAGGAAACCTTTTGTGAGGCCATGCTTTGGTGGGAGGATCGAGTTTGGCAAAGAGTTCAAAAACAGGCAGGAGACTAGGATGTCGATCAAAAGGAAGCCTGAAGCACAGCAGTTTGGGAGGTCCAGGCCAAGAGGATGATGCAAGTTAGCAGGTTTGAGCACAGCCTGTGCAACCTAATGAGGAAAGAAAAT
>NW_006975700.1:0-800 GCF_000164805.1 Carlito syrichta | reverse complement strand
CATGTAATCACAAAATAGAAAAAAGGAAGAAAAATGCCTCTTTCATCAGAATAAAAACAAAACTTAAAAACAAGTCAAAGGATATATTTACAAAAATAAATTTAGTAAGATATATAGGGTAAGTTTACTCAACAAATATTTATTGGGTATCCACCAACATTGTTATAAGTTCTGGGGATACAGCAGCAAACACACCAGAAAACATTTCTGCTGTCATGATACTCATAGTCTAGTCAGAGAAGCTAGGTAGTAAACAACAAATGACTCTGGACTATGGCAGGAGTGATGCATGCTATGAAGAAAAAAAGTAAAGTGATGGGGCTAGATAGTGGAGGGTGGAGGGAGATTGTATGAGGAGATATCGAGGAGATACCTGAAGGAACAAGAAGCATACTGTGCTGTTACTAGCAAAAAAGTGTTCTACACAGGAAACAGTGAGTGCAAAGACCTTATTTTAAATAAATCTCAAAGTGAAATGAGAGTCACCAGAAAGTTAAGGAAAGGAGCAATGTAATTTGCTTTGAATTTTACAAAGTTTATTCTAGCTTCTGTTTGGCTAATGGATCACAGAATGGTAAGGATGCAGCTGGAAGACCAGTAAGGACTCACTTTCAATATTTCAGATGAAAAATCAAAGTGGTGTGGCTTAGAGTGGAAAGTGACATAATGTGAAAGGACAAGTTTCTAGATTTATGTTAAAGATAGAAACTGCATGTTTTTTTTTAATTGAATTGATGTTAGGTCGGAGAGAAAGAAACAAATCAACCATGAGTCCAAGATGTATGGTTAAGCAATGGAGT
>NW_006975699.1:0-851 GCF_000164805.1 Carlito syrichta | reverse complement strand
TTTATAGTTTTGGGTCGTACATCTAAATGTTTAGTCCATCTGGAGTTGATTTTTGCATACAGTGAGGGGTAGAGGTTCAGTTTCATTCTTCTGCATATGGATACCTGATTTTCCCAGCACTGTTTATTGAAGGGGACGCCATTTTCCCCAATGTATGTCCTTGGCACTTTTGTTGAAAATCAGTTGCATTTAAATATGTGGATTTTTTTCTGGGATCTCTATGTTCCATTAGTCTTTGTATCTGTATTTATACCAATTCCAGACTGTTTAGGTTGCTGTGGCCTTGTACTATGTTATGAAGTCCCGTAGTGTGATGCCTCCAGCTTTGTTCCTTTTGCCAGAATTGCTCGGTTCAGGCTCGGTTTTTATTCCATATGAGTTTTAGGAGTTTTGTTTTCATTTCTGTGAAATATCATTGATTCCGCGCATTGTGGCGCATGCAGTAATTTCAGCTGCTTGGAAGGCTGAGGCAGGAGGATCACCTGAGCCCAGCGGGTTGAAGCTGCGGTGGCCGTGAGCATGCCATATACTCCAGACTGGGTGACAAAGTGAGACTTAAACTCAAAAGATAAATAAAAGTGGGTATCTATATCCACAAATATATACTGTGATCCAAATATTGTCTCACATAAAAAAAAGTCAACTCAAAATGGATCAGAGTGGTAAACATAAAGCATAAAGCTACAAGATTTCTACTAGGTAATATAGGCAAAATCCTTGTGGCCTTTGGCTTGGTAAAGATTTCATGAATGAGACAACAAGGCTTTAATCTTAAGGTAAGAAATCAATAAATTGGACTCTTGAAAGTGAAAAACCAAAAAGAAAGAAAGTTCGAAACCTTGTTCTTCCAA
>NW_006975698.1:0-439 GCF_000164805.1 Carlito syrichta | reverse complement strand
GCTGAAAAGAAGAAAACAAACAACCCCATTATAAAATGGGCAAAAGACATGAACAGACACTTCACAAAAGAAGACATTCAGCAGCCAACAAACACATGAAGAAATGCTCAACCTCACTAATCATCAGGGAGATGCAAATCAAAACCACACTGAGATACCACCTATCTCCAGTCAGAATGGCAATTATCAACAACTCAAAAAATAACAGCTGCTGGAGAGGGTGTGGTGAAAAGGGAACACTTCTACACTGTTGGTGGGAGTGTAAACTAGTGCAACCTCTGTGGAAAGCAGTGTGGCGATTCCTAAAAGCTCTAAAAATTGACCTTCCATATGACTCTGCAATCCCCCTACTGCGAATATACCCTGAAGAACACAAATCACTCTATAAAAAAGATGCCTGCACACGTATGTTTATCGCAGCGTTGTTCACAATAGCAAG
>NW_006975697.1:0-965 GCF_000164805.1 Carlito syrichta | reverse complement strand
TAATACTCACTTTGGGACTGGGCACACCCCTCACCATTCAGCTGCTGTTCTCAAACTGGCTCACTTTACTTTCCAGTGAACACTGGCTGGCACATAAAGACCTCCTGTTGGCCACTCCCACTTGTGCTGATAGACATACCTGGCAGGTCTGGTGCCTGTTAGTTTACCCCCACCCTCTGTGTTGGTGTTCAGAGGAAGAACTTTGTCCTCTAGTTTGGGGGGTAAGTGCTATGCAGGTTTTGGTTTTGTTTGAGCTATTCCCATGAAAGGATTTCAAGAGATTCAGAAACTTCCCTCTGCGCCTTCATCTTTCTCAAGCCCACCTCAATCTTTGATGTAATTATTTTAAATGGAGAGGCCCTGCTGCTTTCAGTTTCCTGAAGCAGAGCTCCATTTGCCCCAAACTCGTTAAGACTCTTAGTCACACATGTCTCTTGGAGTCCCACTGTCTACCATGGGACAGTATGTCAGTTCTTACTCCATTCATGTCTTGAGTGAAAGTGAAAATAGCCTAGATGGCTTGTGCATTGGGAGGTATTTGGCCACTATCAAAAGCTGAAGAACTCTGCTGGGCAGATGAAAAATCAGAGGCAGGCGCTGGTCAAGAAGGTGTATCTTTTCCTTCCCTCTTTTCCTGCTCTTTGTATCTGCTTTTCTAAACATGATCAAAACAATCCCCAGTCTGACCTCCTTCCCCTGTAACACACAAAAAACTGGTCCCTGCAGTTTTCTTCATCTCAGTTCATGGCGATGTCATACTGCCCGTAGCTCAGGACAGACAACTTTGAAGTCATTTGACTCTAGTCTCTTCCACTCAAGTGCATGTCCAAAACACTAGCAAATTCCATTTGCCCTACCTTCAAATTGCTTCTAGAAATTGTCTATTTCTAACCATATTCCCCCATTTTCATGTTAGTTCAAGCCCTCATCATTTCCTGCCTGGATTATTGAAATGTCCTTCTAGC
>NW_006975696.1:0-9718 GCF_000164805.1 Carlito syrichta | reverse complement strand
AAATACCCATGCCTTATGAAGTAAGTTAGACAAGTGGGGTCTCATCAAATTAATATACTTCTGCAAAACAAAAGAAACCATGAGAAGAGCAGGGATACAGCCAATAGAATGGGAAAAACGATTCTCCACCTATATTTGTAAAAAGGTATACATCTAGGATCTACAAGAAACTCAAACACTCGGAAAAATCATAAAAACATTCCCTTTGAAAATTGTGCAAAATACGTGATTGGAAACTTTTCATAAGAAGAGATACGGTCAGCCAGCAGCCATATGAAAATTGCTCAGCCTCACTCATCATCAAAGAGAAGCATATGAAACCACTTTGAAATACCACATACCACTTGTGAGACTAGCCGTCATTAATAAAACAAACAAGAAGAGATGCAAGTAAGGATTTGGGAAGAAATAAATGTTTCTACACTGCCTGAGAACTGACATGTAGAGCAACATCTTTAGAAAACTGTGTGGTGGTTTGTAAAGTGACAGGATATTGACCTACCATGTGACTCAGTAATTCCCATGTTGAGAATATACCTGGAGTAACTGAAATCATTTTACCAAAAAGATAACTGCACCAGTTTGTTTGTTTGTTTGTTTGTTTTAGCTTTAACCACAATTGCAATAAAACATAGTAACAACCAAGTTGCCCATCAAAGCTAGAATGGATAAAATAAATGTAGTATATACACAGTGCAATAATATGGAGCTAAAAAATGACAGATATAAGGATTTTGCAAAACGTTTGATGGATATGTGGTACGTCATTTTCAGTGATTTATTACAGAAACAAAGAACAGAGTTCCATATGTTCTCACTCATGAGCTGAACTTGATCACTTATAGTGCTGTAAGAAAGTGATTGATACTAGTGGAAAACAGTTTATGGGACGAGTGAGAGTGGGAGTGGAGGGATACTGCTAAGGAACGGAGGGGCATACCTCGTCAACCAGGGACCTGCGTAATCAATGTTTGTATATCTAACTCTGAATTGTACCCCACATGTTTTTAAAACTTTAAATAAATAAATAAATAAATAAAAGCTGTAACCACTTAACTGACGTTATTTTTTTTCTATTTTTCGTTATTTTTTAATTTAAAAAGGGTTACATTTCAGGGATGGACCTAGAAATGTCCACTATGCAGGGATTGATGTTTTAAGAATTGTAAAATACTCCAAAAATAACTCCTTTTCCTTTTAATACGTTGGAATACATAATATAATTCTGCCTACACAATTGACAACTGCAGTGTTTCTCACATAAATTCTGAATGTTTTATTGTGCCTAAATTGAAATTTGTTGAGATTTCAGTTTTATATCATTCTTATGAAACTGAACCTGGAGATTCAGTGTATCTAAGTGCTATTCAGAAGGCAGAATGCAAAATAAATTTTAAAAATTTTAGAAAATAAAACAGTATCGTAATTAAATACAGCTTTTTCCATTCTTAAAATATGTGTACATTTTCTTGGTGCACTCTCTATTTTCTGCTTGTTAATTTTGATTAAATGTTATAGATGTGCAATCCTTAGAGAAAAGTCTCCCTTATATATTTGAAGGAAATATAAAATCGCATTTCCTTTTTATTTTAACCCAAATTATATTTTTAAAAGAGTATTTCCACGGAATCACCGAGTACTTTTTCTACATAAGATATAATACTGTACTCTGCAACAAAGTATCTGATTAATCTGATACACTTAATCACCAAGCTTTTACACTGAGGCATACAGAAAAGAGAATTGGGGGCCTAATATATGTAAACCAAAATAACATGGAGAGTTAAATAGTATAAGTATTCGGGCTTTGCATTAGTATAAAAATTTAGGTAACTGAAAATTCTGGAAAATTGATTATGATCTTAGCAAAAGCAATATTCAAATCCTGTAGGAAAAACTGCTCAAAGGCTGTTACACAGTAATGAAAACATGCAAACGTTTCTAAACTAAATAAAGTGCCAAAATATTGTTTGGTTTTGCTATAAGCAAGCTCCAACAGGAATCCGTGATCACAATAATAAAAGACTACCTCGTGGGCAACTCCCTCACGTCCCCTCCCAGTTTGGGAATTTCTGGGCTCTCTCAATAAGACTACTTAAAAAAAAAAAACAACTACCTCGTTTAGAGAATTCTTGAATGGTCACTTACCCCTGGAGAAATTTTTGGAGGTGTTCACTGTGTGAACAAAAGGTTATCTTCACTTCTTTAGAATGAAATCCATCGTGTCTACCGCATTTGTCAGAGCACTGTACACAAGTGTTTGTAGACTAATGATTGCTCAGTAGTCAAGGTCCCTCCCATTATGATGTCAAAGTTCTGAGCTGATGTCAAAATGACAATTTGACATCCTTGTTTCCCTGACTTTTCTTACCTCTTTTAATGTAAAAATGAGCCTTTTAGTCAATCTACAGTTTCAATGAAATAACCATTAAGTTAAAACCATTCTTCTCAGACGTGGAAATTACAAAAAGAATTCATATGAAACCATAAACCATCATGAATATCAAAAGAGACTTATGAAAAGAAACAAAGTAGGAGCTATTGCAGTTCCAGACTTTAAATTTTATTATATGTTTACAGTAAACAACACAGCCTGGTATTGGTATAAGAGTATGTCAATAAGTAAATGGATCAGGACAGTGAGTGAAATGCTCAAATCATCAACCAACTCATCTTTGAAAAAACCTCCATAACCCACTGGGTAATGGAGAACATATTCAGTAAATGGTGATGGGAAAAGGCTGACAACATGCACAAGATTGAAACAGGACCACTATCTATGACCATACACGTTAAATGTATATGGATCAAAGACCTAAACCTAAAACAACAAATAATAAAAATCTTAGAAAACGCATGAGACACCATTAGAGGAACTGAAATCGGAAACTAATTCCTCTTCAGGTTCTTAAATACCCATGCCTTAAGACGTAAGCAAAACAAGTGGAATCTCATCAAATTAATATACTCCTGCAAAACAAAAGAAGCCGTCAGAACGGCAAGAATACAGCCATCAGAATGGGAAAAACTATTCTCCACATATATATCTGTAAAGAGGCATTATATCTAGGATCTACAAGAAACTCAAACACAGAAAAATCAGACAAACATTCCCTTTGAAAAGTGAGCAAAATACGTGATTGGACATTTTAATTAGAAGAGATATGGGCAGCCAGCAGACACATGAAAATTGCTCAGCCTCACTCATCATCAAAGAAATACAAATGAAACCACTTCGCAATATCACATAACCCCTGTAAGACCGGACATCATTAATAAAACAAACAATAACAGATGCAGGTCAGGATTTGGAAGGAAATAAATGCTTCTACACTGCATGTGGATTGAAACGTAGAGCAATATCACATAACCCCTGTAAGACCGGACATCATTAATAAAACAAACAATAACAGATGCAGGTCAGGATTTGGAAGGAAATAAATGCTTCTACACTGCATGTGGATTGAAAGGTAGAGCAACATCTTTAGAAAACAGTGTGGTGGGTTGTGTAGGGACTAGATCTTGACTACCATGTGACTCAGAAATTCCTCTGTAGAAAATGTACCTGGAGGAACTCAAATCATTTTACCAAAAATATACCTGCAACCGTATGTTTTTTGCAGCTCTAATCACAATTGCAAAAAATACATGGTACAAACATGTTGCCCATCAAAGCTGGAATGGGTGAAATAAATGAGGGATATACACAGTGGAATATTATGCAGACCATAAAAAAAGACAGATAGAAGGATTTTGCAGACGTTTTAGGTATATGAGGTAGGTCATTTTCAGTGATTTCTTACAAACCCAAAGAACAGCATTCCATATATTCTCATTCATGAGGTGAACTGGATCACTTATAGTGCTGTAAGAAAGTGATTGGCAGTAGTGGAAACCTGTTTAGGGGGAGGGATGAGATTGGCAGTGGAGGGATACTGCTAAGGAAGGTAGGGGCATACCTCATCACCCAGAGACACTACATAATCAATGGTTGTATTTCTAACTCTGAATTGTAATTGATATTTTATAAAAAATAAAAATAAATAAATAAATGAATAAATGATAGCTGTAAAACATACAACTGACTTTGTTTATTCTATTTTTTATTTTTTTTACTTTAAAAATGGTTATAATTCAGGGTTGGGCCTAGGAATGTTCATTATGCAGGGATTGATTTTGTAAGCATTGTATAATACTCCAATGATAACTCCTTTTCCTTTTAATACGTTGGAGTACATGTAATGATTCTGCCTTCAAAATTGAAAACTGCTGTGTTGCTCACATAAATTCTGAATGTTTTATTCTGCCTAAATTGAATCTTGTTGAGATTTCAGATCTATATCATTCTTAGAAAACTTAACCTTGAGATTTAGTGTACCTAAGAGCCATTCAAAAGGCAGAATGCATAATAAATATTTTAAAAATTAGAAAATAAAACTATCATAATTTAATATAGCTCTTTTCATTCTTAAGATTTGTGTAAATTTTCTTGGTGCACTCTGTATTTTCTGCTTGTTAATTTTGATTAAACGTCACAGATGTGCAATCCTTAGAGAAAAGTAATCACATTCCCCTTATATTTTAACCCATTTTATATTTTTAAAGAGTATTTCCATTGAATCCCCTAGATTTCTCTACCTAAGATATGATGCTGTACTCCGCAACAAAGTATCTGATTAATCTGATACTTTAAATCACAACCATTTACAATGAGACAAACAGAAAAAAAAGAGAATTTGCAGGCCCAATATGTATAAACCAAAATAGCATGGAGATTTACAAAGTAGAGAGTGTTTGGTCTCTGAATTAGTTTACAAATTTAGATAATTGAAAATTCTAAAAAATTGATTATGATCCTAGCAAAAGCAATGTTCAAAACCTGTATGAAAAACTGCTCAAAGGCTGTTATACAATATTAAAAACATCCAAAAGTCGCTAAACTAACGAAAGTGCCAAAATATTATTTGGTTTTGCTATAACCAGGCTCCAACAGGACTCCGTGATCATAATAATAAAAGACTACCTCTTTAGCAACTCCCTCAGGTCCCATCCCAGTTTGGGAGTTTCTCGGTTCTCTCATTTAAGACTGCTTAAAAAAAAATAAAAGACAACCTCGTTTAGAGGATTCTTGAATGGACACGTACCCCTGGAGAAACTTTTGGATGTGTTCACCATGTGAACACATCGTTATCTTCACTTCTTTGGAAAGAAATTCAATGTGTCTACCACATTAGTTGAGCACTGTACACAAGTGCTTGAAGCCTAACGATTGCTGAGTAGTCAAGGTCCCTCTCATTATGATGTCAAATTTCTGAGGCTGATGTCATAAATGACAATGCTTGTTTCCTGACTTTACTTACCTCTTTTAATGTAAAAATTAGACTTTTAGTCAATTTACAGATTCAATGAAAAACCATTAAGTTAACATCATTCATCTCAGACCTGGAAATTCCAAAAAAGAATTCATATGAAACCATAAACCAACATGAATAGCCAAAAGAATCTTATCAAAAGAAACAAAGCAGGAGTTATTGCAGTTCCAGACTTCAATTTTTACTATATGTTTACAGTAATCAACACAGCCTGGTATTGGTACAAGAATAGGCCCATAGGCCAAGGGATCAGGACATACAATGAAATGCTCAAATCCTCACCAACTCATCTTTGAAAATTCTCCAAGACCCACTGGGTAATGGAGATCATATTCAGTAAATGGTGCTGGGAAAAGGTTGACAACATGCACAAGATTGAAACAGGACCCCTATCTATCATTATACTCATTAACTGTGTATGTATAAAAGACCTAAACGTAAAACAACAAATTACATAAATCTTAGAAAACATAGTAGACATCATTAGAGAAACTGGAATCGGAAACTAATTCCTCTTGGGGGCCCTAAATACCCATGCCTTAAGACGAAAGTAAGAAAAGTGGGATCTCACCAAATTAGTACACTGCTGCAAAACAAGAGAAACCATCAGAAGGGCAGGGATACAGCCAACAGAATGGGAAAAACGAGTCTCCACATATATATCATTAAAGAGGCATTACATCTAGGATCTACAAGAAACTCAAACACTCAGAAAATTCAGACGAACACTCCTTTTGAAAAGTGTGCAAAATCCGTGATTGGACACTTTTCATAAGAAGAGATACAGGCAGCCAGCAGACACATGAAATTTGCTCAGCCTCACTCATCATCAACGAAATGCAAATGAAACCACTTTGAAATACCACATACCCCCTTTAAGGCAGACGATCATTAATAAAACAAACAATAACAGATGCAGGTCAGGATTTGGGAAGAAATAAATGCTTCTACACTGCATGTGGACTGAAACGGGGAGCAACATCGCTGGGAAACAGTGTGGTGGTTTGTAAAGGGACAAGATATTGACCTATCATATGACTCAGTAATTGCTCTGTCGATAATATACCTGGAGGAACTCAAATCATTTTACCAAAAAGATAAATAAAAATAAAACATGGTAACAACCATGTTGCCCATCAAAGTTGGAATGGATGAAATAATTGTGGTATATACACAGTGGAATATTTTGCAGCAATAAAAAAGGAAAGATATAATGATTTTCCGAACGTTTGATGGATGTGAACGTTTGATGGATGTAGGTCATTTTCAGTGATTTTTCACAGAAACAAAGAACAGAATTCCATATGTTCTCACTCATGCGCTGAACTTGATCACTTATACCGCTGTTAGAAATCCAAGCAGTAGTGGAAAACTGTTTAGGGTGAGGGTTGAGATTGGCAGTGGAGGTATACTGCTAAGGAATGGAGGGTCATACCCTATCAACCAGGGACCCTGAATAATCCATGTGGGTATAACTCACTCTGAAATGCACCCCAAATTTTTTAAAAATTAAAATAAATAATTGAAGAAATAAATAAAAGAAACCTGTAAAACGTGCAACTAACTTTCTTTGTTTATTCTATTTTTTATTTTATTTTTTTACTTTAAAAATGGTTACAACTCAGTGTTGGGCCTATAAATGCTCATTAAGCAGGAACTGATTTTTTAAGAATTGTATAACACTCTAATGATAACTTCTTTTTAATACGTTGGAATACATTGTATAATCGTGCCTTAAAAATTGACACCTACAGTGCTTTTCACATAAATTCTGAATGTTTTATTTTGCCTAATTGAAACTTATTGAGATTCCAAATCTCTATCATTCTTAGAAAACTAATCCTTGAGATTCAGTGTAACTAGCTATTCAGAAAGCAGAACGCATGATAAATTTTAAAAATTTAGAAAATAAAACAGCATCATAAATTATACAGCTTTTTCCATTCTTAAAATGTCTGTACATTTTCTTGGTGCACTCTGTATTTTCTGCTTCTTATTTTTGATTTATATTACAAATGTGCAATCCTTAGAGAAAAGTTTCCCTCATATATTTTAAGGAAATATAAAATCACATTCCCTTTATATTTTAACCCAATTTATAATTTTAAAAAGTGTTTCCATTGAATTCCCTAGTACTTTCTCTACCTAAGATACAATGTTGTACTCTGCAACAAAGTATCTGATTAATCAGATATTTTAAATCACCAAGCATTTAAAATGAGTCACGTGAAAAAAGAGAATTTTTGGCCCACTATATATAAACCAAAATAACTTGGAGATTTTTACAAAGTAGTAAGTATTTGGGCTCTGCGTTAGTATAAAAATTTATATAATTGAAAATTCTGTAAAATTCCTTATGATTTTAGCAAAAGCAATGTTCAAATCCTGTCGGAAAAACTGCTCAAATGCTGTTACACAATACTAAAGACATCTAAAAGTTTCTAAACTAAAGAAAGTGCTAAAATATTATTTGGTTGTGCTATAACTAAGCCTCAATAGAACTTCGTTGATTACTGAAAAGACTATGTCTTGGACAACCGCCTCAGGTCCCCTCCCAGTTTGGGAGTTTCTCGGTCCTCTCACTAAAAACTGCTTTAAAAAAAAAGAACAATAACTCATTTAGAGGATTCTTTAATGGTCACTTATCCCTGGAGAAATTTTTGGATAGGTGTGAACACATGATTCTCTTCACTTCATAGGACTGAAACCCAGCATGTCTACTGCATTTGGCAGAGCACTGTACACAAGTGCTTGAAGCCTAAGGATTGCTCAGTAGTTAAGGTCACTCACATTATGATATCAAAGTTCAGAGACTGATGTCATAAATGACAATTTGACACTCTTGTTTCCCTGACTTTACCTCTTTTTAATGTAAAAATTAGCCTTTTAGTCAATCTACAGATTCAATGAAATGACCATTAAGTTAACATCATTCTTCTCAGACCTGGAAATTGCAATAAAGAATTCATATGTAACCATAAAAATCATGAATAACCAAAAGAGTCATATCAAAAGAAATAAAGCAGGAGCTACCGCATTTCAAGATTTCAAAGTTTACTATATGTTTAGAGTCATAAACTCAGTCTGGTATTTGTTCAAGAATAGGTCCATATGTCAATGGATCAGGACAGAGAATGAAATCCTCAAATTCTCAACCAATTAATCTTTGAAAAATCCTGCAAGACTCATTGGATAATGAAGAATGTATTCAGTAAATGGTGCTGGGAAAAGGCTGACAACACTCACACGACTGAAACAGCACCACTATCTATCAGCATACACATTAACTCTAAATGGATCAAAGATGTAAACATAAAACACCAAATAGTAATAATCTTAGAAAACGCAGGAGACTCCACTAGGGAAACTGAAACCGGAAACTAATTCCTCTTCACTACCCTAAATAGCCATGCCTTATGAAGTAAGTTAGACAAGTGGGATCTCATCAAATTAATATACTTCTGCAAAACAAAAGAAACCATCAGAAGAGCAGGGATACAGCCAACAGAATGGGGAAAAAGATTCGCCACCTATATTTTTAAAAATGTATAACATCTAGGATCTACAAGAAACTCAAACACTCAGAAAAATCATAAAAACATTCCCTTTGAAAAGTGTGCAGCCGGGTTCAGTGGTTCAGCCTGTAATCCCTCGTCTTTGGGAGGCTGAGGTGAGTGGATTGCCTGAGTCTGCCGGTTCAAGACTCGCCTGGGCAGCAAGACCTCATCTCTACAATAAATCAAAAAATCAGCCGGGTGTGGTAGCACATGCCTGTGAATCAGGGTACTTGGAAAGCTGAGATGTAAGGATCACAGGAGCCCATCATGTTGAGGCTGCGGTGGGTGGAAGTGGCCACAGCACTCCAGTCTGGGAGACAGAGTGTGACTCCAGTTCAAAAAAAGAAAAGAAAACTGTGCCAAATACGTGATTGGACACTTTTCATAAGAAGAGATACAGGCAGCCAGGAGACACATGAAAATTGCCCAGCCTCACTCATCATCAAACAAATTTAAATGAAACAACTTTGAAATACCACATACAAGCCGGGCTCGGTGGCGCAGCCTGTAATCCCGCGCCTTTGGGAGGCTGAGGTGAGTGGATTGCCTGAGCCCGTGGGTTCGAGACCCATCTGGGCAGCGAGACCTCATCTCTACAATAAATCAAAAAATCAGCCGGGTGTGGTAGCGCATGCCTGTAATTCCAGCTACTCGGAAGGCTGAGGCGGAAGGATCGCCGGAGCCCAGCAAGTCGAGGCTGCGGTGGCCGGGAGCGGCCACTGCACTCCAGTCTGGGCGACAGAGTGAGACCCCAACTCAAAAAAAAAAAAAAAAAAAAAAAAAAAAGAA
>NW_006975695.1:0-455 GCF_000164805.1 Carlito syrichta | reverse complement strand
CACAGGCCAGGGTCAGGGGCTCAAAAATGGCATTCTGGCCATTTGGAAGCCTGGGCAGGTGGACGGCCTAAACCTGAGACTTTGACACCAGCCCAGGACATGGGGCGAGACCTCATCTCAGTCATCAAAAATAAATCCAAAGATAAGGCTGGCATGGTGGTGCATGCTTGGGGTTGCAGCCACTAGGGTGGCCAAGACTGGAGGGTCGACTGAGCCTGGCAGCTGGAGTCCACGGTGATGGTGAAGGTGTCCCTGCATGCCAGCCTGGGGGACAGAACGGAATTCCGACATCAAATAATAATAATAATCACCAGCAACACCACCACCAACACCCCTGCCAACCAGCATGAAATGTCACCTTCAGGGATGGGAGAGGAAAAGGCACTTTCCGGCCTGTTGTTTGCTGGAGGTTTCAAAGGTGGCCACAGGGAATGTCCACCCTGTGCCCTCCTTGA
>NW_006975694.1:0-798 GCF_000164805.1 Carlito syrichta | reverse complement strand
ACTGGGCCACTACCACATAGATACCCAGAGGAATGTTTAAAGCTTAAGGGATTTTACCCAATTTGTACAAAGAAATGAAGAGACCCTGCCTACTGGGAAAAGATATCATACGGGACAGCATCCAGTCAGGTCGACAACCACGGTACCTCCTGAGAACCCTGCCAGGATAGGCCTGTGACCTTTGCCACAGGGCAGCCAAGGTGATGGGAGAGGGTCTAGAGAAGCCTGGCAGGAACTGGGCTGCTCCTACTATACGAAAGAGATTGGCAGTAGTGGGAAACTGCCTGGGGAGAGAAAGGGGACACACCTCATCAATAAGGGTACCTGATCTCAAACCAGGTGAAGTGGGGATCAAAGCGAGGCCCAAACTTTACCTGTACTATGATCACTTAAATATCCAATGCTTAATTGTACCCCACATCTTTGTACCCCTGGGCTGAGCTCTGAGCAGGGTCCCCCCTGGTGACCCAGAGAACAGGGCTAGAACACACAGCCACAGAGTACCCAAGCTGGTAGTCTCCACCTGTCCCCACATAGTGGCCTACTTGGTGACCATGACCTGCAAGCAGCAATGAGAAGTCCCCAGGCTAGAACATTCACCTGCACCAGCTGTTGGCTTGGCTTCAGGGGGTGCCCTTTGTCACATCTTCTTGCCACTTGGCAGAGACCACGGGCCCTCCCTAGTGTGCCCTGTCTGTGTCATGAGCCCCACCGAGACGTCACAGGCACAGTGCTGGCCACAGTGCACTTGGCTGAAAGAGGAGTTGGTTGTCAAGGAGACTTGTCTCTGTGACTTAC
>NW_006975693.1:0-681 GCF_000164805.1 Carlito syrichta | reverse complement strand
CCTTGGACCTAGAGTTCCTGAAAGATGGTGGATCAGAAGACAATTTGGCTGTGGCTTGAGAGGCTGAGACAGGGGACAGCTGGAGCACAGAACTTTGAGACCCACCTGAGTCACATAGTGAGAACTCGTCATTCTCCAGAATGCAAACACTGGAGTTGCGCATGGTGGCACCTGTGGTCCCAGCTACACAGAATGCGGTGGACTCCGACTCAGGGTGTGCCTTTGCATAGCCCTTGCCAACAGCAAGTACAAGTCCAGGGAGGGCACCGTGACTCACAGACGTCAGACCCAGGCCCTTGTAGGCCAAGGCGTGAGTCTCCCTGAGTCCAAGGGTCAGAGATCAGGCTGGGCGACATGGCCATAACTAGTCTCAGTGAGAAGTCCCCAAAATAGAGTCAGATGTGGTGGCCCCTGTAATCCTGGCTGATCAGAAGCCAAGGTGGGTGGATGGCCTGAGCCCCATAGGTTGAAGCACCAGGAGCCATGATTGTGCCGCCTCACCCCAACCCCACCAACAAAGACTCCGGCAACAAAAATACACCTCCCTTGTGCATCAAGACAGGCATCCACGGCTCCCCAGGGAACTTCCACGTGTGCCCTCCACAACTCGAAGTTGGCAGACTGGGCGACCGGAACGTGGGCTGGCCCCAGCCTTGCCACATCACCTTGCTTGCTCTGTGC
>NW_006975692.1:0-843 GCF_000164805.1 Carlito syrichta | reverse complement strand
GCATAAAAAAGAGAGAGCTTGACCAGAGAAGCTCTGGATGGGCAGGTCTCAGTCTGCATTCACTCCCAGAACTATAGACACAAGTGAGAGAAGAGGGAGATTGCTAGCAATCGGCATCAGGAAGGAAGCCACATCTACCTTTACTGTTTCCTTTCTCATGGATGAGACACCCACCCTTAGGGAGGAGACCTCTAAGCCCTGCTTATTAAAAACCTTGGCCCAATCAACATCCTGGAATCTGACCAGTGACAAATTTAATTAATAAATATTTCCTTCCTTGGAAGAGAAACAAGGAAGCGTGAGTTGAACTTCCTCACAAAGCTAGAGTCCCATATTTCTGATGAAAGATGCTGGGTAGAAAGGAGTCGATTTGCAGGGATTTTTTCCCCCCTGTTTCACGTGTTTGATATAAAAGGCCAGTTAATAACACCAGCAATTCTATTTTAAATGCAACCCTATCCTGATCTCCGGAAACTAGTAGCAGCTAGAAAGATTTATTTGACTGCTTCTCTGGCATCGAGAAAGTTGGGGTCAGTATTTTGACATTATTCTTTTTAGTATCAAAAAGAAAAGTGGACATGGAATCATGAATCTGTATGCAGATCTGCTTCCTAGCAATGGGCCTTCTTTCAAAGGCTCTAAGTCTGAAAGTATTTCTATTCTGTAGTATAGAAATGTTTGCATTGTATCTTTCTAGCAATTAACATCTTGAAAGCAGTAATGACCTCATTCTGAAATATATGTGGCTCAGCTTATTTTTGAATGCATAGGGAATTGACTATGAAAAGAAATGACCCTCTTATCTTGAGTACAGAATTGTTGACATCACAGAAAGTAGAAGAT
>NW_006975691.1:0-328 GCF_000164805.1 Carlito syrichta | reverse complement strand
CCATACTGACTCAAAAATAAAAGTGTGGGGGGAAAGTATTTCTGTCTGAAGCTGACTTGTCACCTAAGTTTCTTTAATACTTTAGATTTAATATTAAACACCTATTGACTCAAAAATAAAAGTGTGGGGGGAAAGTATTTCTGTCTGAAGCTGACTTGTCACCTAAGTTTCTTTAATACTTTAGATTTAATATTAAACACCATGGAGAGAAGGGCAGGGATACAAAACAGAAACTGGAACTTCTTCAGCTGGAGGAAGTCATATACTTTACTATTGTCTTTTTTCCATGTGCCCACAGTGTGACAATTTTAATCTGAATCCTCTTGAA
>NW_006975690.1:0-780 GCF_000164805.1 Carlito syrichta | reverse complement strand
TTAGCAAATGATAGTGCAGTTTCCTGTATATGAGGTCTCCCATTATCCAGATCCTACTCCCAAACCGTGATTGGTGGTTATCTCTTAGCAAGACGCTCTGTATATTTTGGGGATGGAGGACTCATGTAAGCAAGATTCCTTATTCTTCCATAGGAACAGGTTGCGTAGTGTTCTATGTATGAGGACTCGGATTACTGAAATTCCTGTTTCATTCTCAGTAAACGCCGAGACATTTCCTGGTGACCCTGAATTTCAGTTACTTGGATATCAATAGAAATACTGCCATGAAATACTTCTGGAATTGGAATCCAGGATTCCTGGTTCCCTTTTCAAAAAAACCATAAAAATGTGGTGACTTAGAATCCCAGATTGCTGTTTAAACCTTATCAAGAGACCTTGTAGATTTAGGCGATTGAGAACTCCAAGAACTGGATTCCCTTTCCGTTCTCAGCAAGATGCCCTGATTTTCCCTGTCTATGTAGATTCCAAAACTCTGTATACAAAAATGCAGTTGCCCAGATGTTTCCTAGTGACATAGAATTCATGATTCCTCGTTACATTTTAATAATTCGTACTAATATTTGGCTAGTGCAAAAACCTCAGTCCCTCTCCAAATAAATGTACAAACGGAAATTTAAGGAATACCAAGTTCATCTTAAGACCAGATTTACATACAATTATGGCAAGAATACTTTTTTTCGGGGAATCTAGCCTTAGTTGTCCTGACGAACCTAAGGGACTTGTACTACCAAATACCCGTTTACAACTCTCAAGAGGACC
>NW_006975689.1:0-551 GCF_000164805.1 Carlito syrichta | reverse complement strand
TACTTCTGTATGGTAGAGAAGAAAAAGGATGGAAGTAACTTAGGAAACACAATTTGCCTATGTGCTGTGAAGCTAATGACAAGTATTGTACTTTCATTTAAAACTGTTTTCTTGAGCCAGGTGTGGTAGCGCACGCCTGTAGTTCCAGCTACTTGGAAGGCTGAGGCGGAAGGATCACCAGAGCCCAGCAGGTCGAGGCTGCGGTAGCTGGGAGCGGCCACTGCACTCCAGTCTGGGTAACAGAGTGAGACTCCAACTCAAAAAAAATTAAAATTAAAACTGTTTTCTGGCCAGGCTCTGTGGCTCAGTCCATAATCCCGATACTTTGCGAGGCCAAGACTAGTGGATTTCACAGGTTCAACACCAGCCCAGGGAATGTGGTGAGACCTCATCTCTACAATAAATAAAAAAATCGCCAGAGCCCAGGAGGTCGACACTGGAGTGGCATGAGAGTGCCACTGCACTCCAGCCTGGGTGACAGAGTGACACTCCACCTCCAATAAATAAATAAATAAATAAACAAACAAACAGTGTTCCCACAGAGGAATGGT
>NW_006975688.1:0-821 GCF_000164805.1 Carlito syrichta | reverse complement strand
TAGAGGAATCTCTAATTACTGTTTTAGAAAGCATATGCATCAAAATACTTATAAAAATTTTCTTTCTTTAGATTAACTCTGGCCCATGATCATATCATGGCTCTAAAAGTGCATACACTTCCTAGCACTGCCTTCTCTAGAGAGGGGTCTGCAGCACCCTAGGTAAGATTCTATCCGTACTGATTAATGTAAGACTTACCTTTCAGGTTCTTGTTTGGGTGCCACTTGCTGGACTCCAGCTCCAGCAGGTCAGGATTTCCTGAAGGAGGAATGTCATTGGCGTAGGTGAAAACTTGGACACTGACTGTTGTTATGTAATACAGATGCTGATTTATTTTTCTTTTCAGTTCTTTTTATACTTTTAGTTACATACAGTTTGGCCTTCAAACCCACATGTATTTATTTTGTTTTGATAATTGTTCTAACCGGGATGAAATATTGTCTATCTTCCCTCAAATTTGTTGCAATGTATCCACTATTAGAATGTATTTTTCAAAATGGGTTTTCTGTAACTTTTAACCCTTAGCATCTTAACTTTTGACAACTTAGTGTCTAATATTATTTCCTAATATTTTATTTTTTCTAAATACCATTACAAACTCTTTTATACTATTTCAGCCTGTCTATAATAATCTACTATAAAAAGCACAAAGTTTGTGCATACTGCAAATTATAAGGCCATTCATCTATTTTCTTTCATAAATGGCCACACCTAATATTAGAACAACAACATTATTCGTTATGTAAAAATTACCTATATAACACTTCACTTTTAGCAAAATGAAAACAACATCCCCAAAGCTCCTAATTAGCAACCAACT
>NW_006975687.1:0-458 GCF_000164805.1 Carlito syrichta | reverse complement strand
GCACCTTGGTGATACATCCTCTCTACAAGAAGCCAAAAAATTGACCCAAGCATGGTGGTGCATGCTTGTCGTTCTGCCACTCGTGAGTTTGAAGCATGAGGATTGTCGGGACCCAGCTGGTGGAGGCTGTGTTGGCTGAGAGCAGGCTCCTGGGCTCCAACCTGGGAGCAAGAGATGGACTCTGAATCAGAATAATAATATCATCCACAACCACCACCACTACCTCAGACCTGGCTCAGGGGCTCCTGGCCCTTCGGAGGCCCAGGCAAGTGGACAGCCTGTGCCTGTGGGTTCGATACCAGCCCGGGACACAGGGTGATACCTCGTCTCAGCCATCAGAAAAAAATACAAATATTACCCGGGTGTGGGAGAGGAGACCTGTGGTTCCAGCCACTTGGAGGGCCGAGGCAACAGGATCATCTGAGCCTGGCAGGTGGATTCCACGGTGGTCTTCAGCA
>NW_006975686.1:0-765 GCF_000164805.1 Carlito syrichta | reverse complement strand
AGTTTTATGAAGGCAGTAATATCTAGCTTTAAAAGATCTCTCTATATGGTTATTAATATATAAAGCCAGTTAAAATTAAATTATTTGCAAAAGATAAAAATATTCACTTATTTATTATTAGTTGTATAATAGGATATGCTTACAATTCTCTTTTAACCTAATGTAGAAGACAGTCTGTATATAAAATTTAGATAGCAGGGTATAGAAATAAGTTGGTAGTCAGCCATGGAGGCCCACCTGAGTGTTAGGGATCCAGGTGGGCTGTGGGCCCTGAGACCACTAGGATGATTTCAGGAGCTGATGGCCCATTCCCTTTTCCCTTTTTTGCTGTTTGGCATGTCTCAGTAGCAGGGACTTTGATGATCTAAGCTTGAAACTTTGAAAGTATGACAGCTATGGCTAACTCTAGGGATCCATTGTTCCTGTTTCCCACAGACTGTAGTTTCAGCTTTAAACTTAACACAGTTCAAACTCAGGTCACATTCGGGAGACATACATGATACAAGCTTCCTTATAAGATTTAAAAGTATATTTGTAGAATTAGTATATACATACGGAGAGTTGTCTTCAGCTTAGATGGTGTAGATGATTATCTAGAGTTACCAGAAATGGCCCAGCATGAACTTTGGACTGGGCCACATTCCTAAGGACCCAGCATGTAATTTGGACTGGGCTGCATTCTTTTAAACCTGTTTTTAGCTACTACAATTAGTGTAGTGTTTATCTACTTATTATAGAAATTGAATTTATTTTATTCATAGAAAG
>NW_006975685.1:0-1079 GCF_000164805.1 Carlito syrichta | reverse complement strand
CCCCAACCCAAGGAAAAAAAAAAGAAAAGTGAGGGGAGATGGCATGTTGCATGGTGAGAGCAGAAAGAGAGAGAAGCAAGAGATGGAAGGGAAGTGGTATCAGACTCTTTCAAACAACTAACTTTCACATGAACTAGCAGAACAAAAACTCACTCATTACCATGAGAAGGACAAGGTATTCATGAGAAATCCACTCCATGGCCCAAGCACCTCTCATTACGCCCTACCTCAAACATTGGGAATCACATTTCAACAAGAGATTTGAAGGGGGCAACTATTCAAACTATACCGCTCTTCTAAACACTGTGTTAAGTTTTGAGAACAAAGAATAAGATCTAAATCATGATCTCAACAAAACTGTGGTCTAAATAGGGAGATGTATATTCATCAAAGTAGGGTAAGTGCTAAATGTATGGTAAGTGCTAGGGTCGTGTCTTTCCAAAAATGGTTCAACATCGCCAATCCCATATACTTATCTAGAACCTGAAATCACCCATCATGAGAGACAGCCTAACTCCCCTGCCTTTAAATCTGGGCAGGTTAGCTAGTGACCCACTTAGAGGTAAGAAAATGCAGCAGAAATGACATTGAGTGACTTCCAAGGCTGAGTCCTGCAGGCTTCTGCCTTGTTTTCTGGAATTCTCACTATTGAAGTCTGCAGCTGCCACATAAGCAAACAGACTGCCCTGTGGATGCCATGCTATGAGAAAACCCAAACTAGCTTATGCAGAGAAACCACATGGAAAGGCTCTGAGACCACATTAAAAGAGAGAGATGCTTGGTAGCTAACAGATGCTCCATACTCCCTCCTTTGCGGTTCCAGCTTCAGCCACCATTTAACTACAACCCATGAAGACAACAAGCTCGCTGCCCAGTTGGGGCCTTCCTGACTTTCTCAACTACAGAAGTCACAAGATTCAAGAAGGACTAAGTTTTGTGGCAATTTACTATGCACCAAAGGTAACTGAAATGAAGTCCCTGTAGGGAGAACACCATTTGCTTTGTCCGCCAGTCATTATGAGCTCTGGTCTATAGTATGTATTTCACAAATATCTATCAAATTGGTTTGAATAGAGGTA
>NW_006975684.1:0-974 GCF_000164805.1 Carlito syrichta | reverse complement strand
GTAAAGCAAGCAAAATGATATTAGGACATAGAAGAAATTTTAGAAATCAGCATGAAAAGACCAGACCCACCAAAAGAAAAATCAGTACATTATACCAATAGGCAATTCACAAAAGTTGAGCCTCAAAAGGTTAACAAGCATATGATTGGATATTTGACTCATTAGTAATTAAATAAATGTAAATTAAATCAATAATGAGATATCAATTTGCACCCTTCAGCTTAGTGTTATTACCAAGTGTTGACAGTCCAAACTGATATTAATATGATATGCTATAATCCAGCTTGCCACTCCCAAATACAGAAACTTAAGAATTTTTCACACCAATACATAGGAATAATTATGAGGGTAATTGTGATGGTAAACGTTGGAGACCATGCTGTTTACTCTCACTAAGTGAGTGGCAGTAAGTACATTTTAGTGGTTTCACATTGTGGAATACTGGGTAAATTCTGAAAGTAATGGACTAAATATATGACATATATAGATCTTCAAATATATTTCCGAGTTAACAAGTAAGAAAAATAAGTTCGATTGCACAATTATATTCACAAAAATTATAAGCAGAGGCCAGGTGCAGTGACCCAAGCCTGCAATCCCAGCACTTTAGGAGGCCAAGGTGAGAAGATTGCCTGAACCCACGGGTTCAAGACCAGCCTGGGCAACTCGATGAGCACTCATCTCTACAATAAATCGGAAAATCAGTTGGGTGTGGTAGTGTGAGTTTGCAGTTCTGGCTACTTGGAAGGCTGAGGTGGAAGGATCGTCCCAGCAGGTCGATGCTGGGTGGCCAGGAGCATGTCACTGCACTCCAGCCTGGGCAACAGAGTGAGACTCCAACTCAAAAAAAGAAAAAAGAAAGGAACAATTATAAATAGATTCACATCAAAGTTTATTTCCAAGTTTAGAATACATAGTAATAGCATGCCAAATATGACATTACAAAGGTTGCCTGTAGAAAGCAAAAGGAAGGA
>NW_006975683.1:0-692 GCF_000164805.1 Carlito syrichta | reverse complement strand
TAGTTCTCTAATACAGAATCCTCAAATAATGAGAATCAAAATGTATATACAATGTTCTTCTCAAGAATATATTCTAAAACACAACTAAAGAAGAAAATCAGGAAGCTATATTTCATGTCAAATATGGCAGCAAACTGATGACATGAAAAGTCATATGTTTGTATTGCTGTTTATTATAATCCAGCAGAATATTTTGGGGAAAAAAATGGTTTCCTATATGTTTCACTTCTTAGTCACCAGATACCTAAACATTACACAAATTAAAAACATCAATGGGCAGTGAGGTTGGTACACAACCATAAAGAAAGACAAAATCATGGACTTCTCAGCAAATTGAATGGAATTGGAAACAATCATTCTTAATGACCTATCACAGAAACGAAGAAACAAATACCACATGTTCTCACACAAATAAGACCTGAACATTAACCACAATAACACAAGGGAGGGATCAGCAGTCGCAAGACACTGCCAGGAGAGGGAAGGAGGGGGGCATATAACAACACAAAGGGTACCTGATCCTAAACCAGGGAAAATGAGGACCAGTTGGAGGCCCAAACTTTACCTGCACATACATTGCATATGTACCTAATCCTCCTGACTTGTACCATACACCTTCATAATAAAATAAAATAAAACAAGGCAAAAGGCTGTACATAGCATATTTTATTTTGCATATTGAAATAAAATTC
>NW_006975682.1:0-720 GCF_000164805.1 Carlito syrichta | reverse complement strand
TCATGAAAACCATGAGCCCTCAAATCTAGCTTCACACAGCAGTTTCCTCAGTCTAGAATACTCTCTCCTCACTCATCTTCTCCATTTCCTTCTGACATGTTCCTGCTCTTCAGTTCTCAGCTTAAATATGACATCCCATGAACTTCAACATCACACTCTATATCCTCTGGTGTCACTCTGCACTTGAGGCTCAGCAATACTCCTAAGGCTTGTAACGATGCTTGTGGGCTGCCTTCCATAAAGGACCATCAACTCTATATGCACAATCTGAAAAGCTCTTTCCTCTGTTCAGTCCCAGATATCTCTCTCTCTCAATAATGACTTTGTCTGATGTAAAAAAAAAATGCAAACTGATGGTACTAAATTATTGTTCAATGTACATATGTGTGTATGTGTGTGTGTTTGTGTATGTGTGTGTGCGAAAGGAGGGGTAGAGAGTAAGGAAAAGGAAAAAGAAGTGGCAGAACACAAGAACTCACTAGGTCTCCCTGCTAGAATCAGGATGAAGCAATGCCATTGGGCCATGGAGATACATGCTACACCAGTGTGAAAAATCTTCTTAGCTGGGCTTGGTGGCTCAGCCTGTAATCCCAGTGCCTTTGGGAGGCTGAAATGAGTGAATTGCCTGAGACCGCGGGTTCAAGACCCACTGGGTCAGGTGAGACCTCATCTCTACAATAAAAAATCAAAAAATTAGCCGGGCATGGTAGTGCGCACATG
>NW_006975681.1:0-1113 GCF_000164805.1 Carlito syrichta | reverse complement strand
GAAACCAATGCTATATATATAATCACATTAGCTTTTAAAATGTACTTTATGCAGTCGCATGGGACAAATGAGAATAAGGCAACAGGTTTACTTAAAGAGTCATAATAAGACCACAAGTAGCCCCATGTACACCAAATTGTTTTTAAATTTCAATTTATTTTTGTTTAAGTGATTGTGCATGTCCCTTTAGCTTAGTATCATAAGGAGCAAAGGAGGAGGTAGTTGAGATTGAAAGGGAAAGAGTTAACCCCATTAAGATATATGTGAACTCTGTGAGGTTTTTAAACACAACTTTTTGAGACAATCTTTGAGATTCAAGAATACTTGTTAATATAAACTGAGTGTTTTTAGAAATAGGCAGGGGACTTTTCTGAATTAAAAAATATAACTTTTGAGATTCTTACTTACAATTCTATACTTGCTAAAGTTAATCTTGCTAAGTAGGTAAAGCTACTTAGATTGCAAAGTAGTTCATTCTAAGGAGGTTTTTTCTAAGTTTGTTTATGGTAGGTTCTATATTGTTTATTAGGACTGAGTAACAGAGATACACGTACCTTCTAGCAAGAGGTATCCTACTATCTGAAACACCAAAGAAATGGTCAAAATATATGAATCAATGCTTTTCAAGGCATTGTCAATCAGGCAGTGGAGGGCTGTAATTTCTGGGAGTTGTAAAAAATGAGATGAATACTATGACTATTTCAGCCTACTTCTGAGGGAATTTCTCCACCATGCTCCAGCAAAGTCAAACACAAAAAGGCCTAGGTGCACAACCTGAGATGTATGCATATAGAATCATTAAAATACCTCAAAATATCCTAAAAACAATGCAGAATTAGAAAAAAATGTGAACATGTACATATGGAACAATATAGCATACATAACAATTGCTAGACTAAACCTGACATTATCAATAATGGCATTATATGCAAATGACATAAACACCTCAAATAAAAGGCAGATAACAAAATTTGATGAATAAGTGAAACCCAAATTTATCAGCCACCTAGCTTTTTGTTTTCATTAAACACAGAGAAATAAAAGAAAAAAGAAGGAAAATTTATAAAATGTTAACTGTAAGCAACAAAAGCTGAAATGACTTTATATATATAT
>NW_006975680.1:0-792 GCF_000164805.1 Carlito syrichta | reverse complement strand
CACTAATAAGGGAAGTAGTATCACACGACACAAATAAGGCAAGTAGTATCTCACGAAACTAATAAGGAAAGTAGTATCAGACGGCACTCATAAGGCAAGTAGTGTCAGACGGAACTGATAAGGAAAGTAGGATCAGACGGCACTAATAAGGCAAGTAGTAACAGACGGCACTAATAAGGCAAGTAGGATCAGACGGCAATAATAAGGCAATTAGGATCAGACGGCACTAATAAGGCAAATAGTATCAGATGACACTAATAAGGCAAGAAGGATCAGATGGCACTAAATGGCCAGTAGTATCAGGTGGCAATAAGAAAAGTAGTATTAGATGGCATTAAGAAGGCAAGAACTACCTGATGGCCCTAATAGGGCAAGTAGTATCCGACGGCACTAATAAGGCAAGGAGTATCAGACGACACTAATAAGTCAAGGAGTTTCAGACGGCAATAATAAGGCAAGGAGTATTGGACAGCACTAATAACGCATGGAGTATCAGACGGCACCAATAAGGCAAGTAGGATCAGATGGCACTAATAAAGCAATGAATGTCAAATGGCACTAAGAAGGCAAGGAGAATCAGACGGCGTTAATAAGACAAGGAGTATCAGACGGCACAAATAAGGCAAGGAGTATCAGACGGAACTAAAAAGACAAGGAGTATCCGACGGCACTACTAAGGCAAGGAGTATCAGACGAAACTAATTAGGCATGGAGTTTCAGACGGCACTATTCAGGCAAGTACTATCAGACGGCACTACTAAGGCAAGGAATATCAGACGGCACTAGTAAGGG
>NW_006975679.1:0-730 GCF_000164805.1 Carlito syrichta | reverse complement strand
AAATATAAAAATACATAATGGGTGCATTAATATAAGAATAAGTAGAAAACAGATACAGGAATTTGAAGTGTCTCTGACACATGGTGTCTTCTTTTACACATTAAGAATAACTATGAAAATCCATACACTCCTTGAAGAAATGGCCCATCTTTTATCTCAAGGATTCCAGGTTATTACTTAGTATATAGAAGGAATCCAATACCTGTTTTGTCAAATAAGTAAACAAAATAAAATAAAAGTATTTTAGTACTGTTAAGAATCTCAGTGATGTGATTGAGACCTTTGGTTTCAAGACTGGGGCCTGAAGATGGGAGGTCATTTGCATACTATCCCACAGCTAGAATTAAAACCACATGCAGTGGTCTACAGCTCAGTGTCCTCTGCACTCAAATTGGTAGCTGCCTATTGTTTGTTGGCAATGCAGAAACAAAAGCAACATGAAAATCACCAAAAATGAGATCTATGTATAAAGTACTTTTACAGGTGACAAAGCACTTTAGTAAATGCTGTCTAACTAACTTCTTGTGTAATCTCAAGGAGGTGATAGGGAAGATGATATTCTTGTTTAATAGATGAAAGGGCTGAGACTCAGAGAAACTAAGTGACTTGCCCAGAGTTCAAGACTCAAATTCTTGGTGAAGATTCTCCTTCTCTTTCACAAGACTGTCTGCTGGTGTTGTGAGGGTGAATTGATATTTTCCCAAGGGTATACCCTAGAGATTACAAAGAG
>NW_006975678.1:0-3360 GCF_000164805.1 Carlito syrichta | reverse complement strand
ATTCTCCTAATACGCCGGGCTCGGTGGCTCAGCCAGTAATCCCGCACCTTTGGGAGGCTGAGGTGAGTGGATTGCCTGAGCCCGCGGGTTCGAGACCCGCCTGGGCAACTTGGCGAGACCTCATCGCTACAATAAATCAAAAATTAGATGGGCGTGGTAGCGCACGTCTGTAGTTCCAGCTACTTGGAAGGCTGAGGCAGAAGGATTGCCAGAGCCCAGCAGGCGAGGCTGCGGTGGCCGGGAGCAGCCACTGCACTCCAGTCTGGGCGACAGAGTGAGACTCCAACTCCAAAAAAAAAAAAAAAAAATTCTCCTAATACATGCTTTGTAGTCCTGGTGTTTAATGCTTCTCCCTTTGGAATCCCAACTAGCCCTATCACAGGATGGTTTGAGATTTGGGGGCAATTCCAGGCAGAAGTACAGCAGACACAGACAGACAGATGGCACCCATAAATTATTCTCTTTTATCCTACTCTCCATTTTTTAAATTTAATATAAAGAATACTGGTGTTGGCTAACTTCACAACTAGCTTAAAGTTACATGATATCCACACATGATTGTAACAGGACTACAAAAGTAATTAATATCACCCACAGAAGTCATAACAACTAATAGGAAGTTGCATCCCTTTCTTGAGCGAGAGGGAAAGCATTCTCATGGTATATGAAGTCACTGCATTATATTAGGCAGAATCACAATGTTAAATATGAACATAAGAGTGAAAAAAGATGCTCGCAGTAGCCAAAGAGGTACACTGTGCTCTTTACTCTGAGCCCACAGTCCTGCCTATGCACTGCAAGTAACCAGAGCTCTTATGTAAATTGCATTTCTAAGACTCTACTATTGGTCGGCTTCCAGTTTGACACTAGTGGGGACTGTTGGAGGATGGAAAAGCCACTCGTCATGCATCTATTATCAGGTGACAGCATATCAGAGGCAAAAGAGCTGACGGAAGCCAAAACACTGGTGATGGGTTTCAGTGACCCAGGTGTGCAGGATCCTGGGTTCTTCTCATGTACCTCAGAACACACAGGGAGAATCTGGGTGGCAGAAACCGGTTGGGAAAGACCCTCAGCTTCTAGTACTGTTTCCTTTCCACCTATGCAGGGTGTGATCAATCCTGCAGTTACCAATCACTGAACAATGTTGACTTTCGCTTTCTTTTTTTAATGTTAGTTTTAAAGAAGTGGGGTACAATTCAGGGTTAGGTATACAAATGGTCATTATATGGTAACGTTTGGACCTCACTTTTTTCCCCACGTCACCTGGTTTGAGATCAGGTACCCTTATTGATGAAGTGTGCCCTCCCCTGGCAGTTTCCCACTACTGTTAAACCCTTTCTTAGAGTATTATGATAATTGCTCAGTCTCTGCTTATGCATGAGAACACGTGGTATTCAGTTCTTGAATAAACCTTTAAATTAAGCTACTAGATCGCTTCAAAGGACTTTAAAAAACTCATTCACTTAATTTCTGATCCTCATCCTTCTTCAATCTTTACACCACAATGACTTATCTAAAGTAGAGTTCAAGTCTTATTATCCATTGACAATGATGCTCTAGCGGGTTCTCATTGCCTTTAGAATACAGCTAAATTCCAGGCTTGACTAACCAAAGAAAGTCTATGTGCATATAGAGGATTTTGGAATTAATAATACATGATTGAACCATTCCATACAAATGTGACTGAGAAAAGAATGGCTGCCAGTACAGCAACGAACTATTCTATATTCTCAATGAGGTAGAAGAAATAAAAACAAGTATCTAAAAAATAAAACACTTTTTGTGTAGTGGCTTGAGTTCCTCTGGGCATATTCCCAGATGGGGGATTGCTGGGTCAGGTATCTGTGCACGCATGTTTATTGCAACACTATTCACAATAGCAAAAACATGGAACCAACTGAGCTGGCCATCAAAAGTGGACTGGATTTTTAAAATGTGGTACATATACATGATGGAATATTATGCAGCCATAAAGAAAGACAAAATTATGAACTTTGCAGCAACTTCAATGTATTTAAAGTCTATCATGCTCGGGGATCTATCACAGAAATAAAGAACCGAGTACCATGTGTTCTCATTCATAAGTGGACCCTGGAAATTTATCATAATACTACATGAAAGAGATTGGCAGTAGCGGGACACTGACAGGAGAGGGAGGAAGGGGGGGGCACATAACATCAATAAGGGTACCTGATCCCAAACCAGGCAAAGTGAAGACCAGTGCGAAGCCCAAACTTCACCTGTATGATGACCACTTATGTACCTAATCCTGAATTGTACTCCACATTCTTTAAATTAAAAAAAAAATTAAAAAGAAGAATATAGCCAAATTCCTCAGCAGTTTCCTCAGCAGGTCATCAAAGGTCTTTCTCAACCTAACTCCAATAGACTTTTAAACCTCTTCTAGAGCCACTTTCCCAAATGGCCACCACATTCCAGCCACACTGAAATGCCTGTTTCTCCCATTCCATTTTCCCACACCTGTGCACATGCTCTTCCCTCTCCACTGAAAGCCCTTGTCTACCAGACGTTGTCCTTGCCATTCCAGGTCCAGCTCAAATAGCGTCAGCACTCTGATGTCTCACTTGTCCTCCAAGAAAGAATTAATTTTTCCTTAATCTGTGATCCCCTACCTTGTTGCACATAACTCCAATTCTGCTATTCACCAGACTATAATTTTTTTCTTCATTTTAAAGATGTGGGATACAAGTATAATTTTTATTTGCGTATGTGTCTCTCCCACTAAATTATATGCCCTTTCAGGGCAGGGACCCTGTTTTTCTCATTATTATACTCCAGGAGCATTAGTAAATGTTTCATTGATATTAAATATATTCATCAACAGAAATACAGCACATTTGCTAAACTGAAACTGTGTCAGAGGCATTCAAAGAAGGAGATAATGAGTCTGTGCCGGAGTGGTCAAGACACCCTCACAGAAGATGAGAGACTCTAGTGAGATACTAACAAACAGGAGAAAAGAGAGAGAGAGAGAGAGAGAGAGAGAGAGAGAGAGAGAGAGAGAGAGAGAGAGAGAGAAGTTCTCAACCCTCTCCTTACTGGGAGCATTGTATTTCAAGGATGCCTTCTCCTTAGATAAGACAGTCTGCCAACCATCTCCAAAAGGGAAAGTCCAAAGTGGCTTGTGAAAGAATTTCAATAATGTCCACAAGTGGGTAAGAAAAAAGGAATATGGGGCAGGGAGGGAAGATAGGAAAAGCAATCTCCTGAAATATGACTGTATTAAGTTTTAAAGGTTGCTATTCCCTAAGGACTTCTACAGAAGACAAAGGTACTGGTTTTACTATGCTTCACTTGACTGTACTTCATAGACACCATGTTTTTGCAAGTTAAAGG
>NW_006975677.1:0-735 GCF_000164805.1 Carlito syrichta | reverse complement strand
GTCTTTGGATTTGATCATTACTCTTTTAAACTCATAAGAACTGATCTAACGACGCTCCCCGGAAGCCTGGAAATTTTGGCTGTATGTTCCTCTCTTTCTGAATCAATAATTATCTTGGGCTTGTTTTTCTTTCCTCTTAGTCCAATCCTTTAGAAATTCTTTCTCTAGCCTGTTTTTTCTCAGCTGTTTTTCTTATGAAATAACTAAAACTGGGCACTGTAACAAACAGTTCCTTTCAATAAATGCCACTGAAATTCTTTATTTGGATTCTCTTTTTCCCTAAGGCTTGAGGGGGACAAGCTCTGAGGCAGGGTCTTAGGGCACAGGTAGCTTTTAGATAGCCCTGGGAGGGATTTTTTTAAAAAGCATTTATTGAGAGTTTGTTCTTGACTAAGTCTTTCACATACTTTGTCCCATTTATTTCTCAAGATGATTCAGTGAAGAAGACACTCTTACCCCCATTTCCTTTTTTCTTAAGAGACAGGGTCTTGCTCTCTTGCCCAGGCTGGAGTGCACTGTCTCAATCATAGCTCACTACAACCTTGAACTCCTGGGCTCAGTGATCTTCCTGCCTCAACCTCCTGAATAGCAAGGACTGCAGGTGCTTGCCACCACATCTGGCTAATTTTTTTTTTTTTTTTTTTTTTTTTGTAGCGACAAGGTCTCACTACGTTGCACCGGCTGGTCTCAAATTCCCGGGCTCAAGTCATCCTCTTGCCTTGCCCATTTTCTAAT
>NW_006975676.1:0-1043 GCF_000164805.1 Carlito syrichta | reverse complement strand
AAATAAAGTTAAGTGATCCAGGGTGAGAAACGATATAACTGAGGTAATGGAAATTTGAATGTAAACAACATTTAAAAAAAAATTACAAAGCGTTATAGTCATGGTTTGGGAGTTTGCCAAAATTTCTATGTCATATATCTGGAAATGTAAGAACTAGAGGTAAAAGCCTCAATAAAAAAAAAAGAAGATAGAACCTAACAAATTCTTTATTTCCTCTCTTCCTTTCTTTGATATCCTTTTCTATCAAACTTGTGGGTTTTTTGTTTGTTTGTTTAGAAAAAATACCTAAATCACCAGTCGAGAGCTCAAAAAAGTGAATTCAAAGAGTAATATTTACAATTCATATCTATATGGGAAAATCTAAAAGCCGTTGAAAGTTTCCATTTTGGAAATATTTCCCCTATACTGTTGGTGCCTGAAATTATACCTTAAGGAATGCATCTTTTGGCATGAAGGACTTGGTTTAAATACATACATATATATATATATATATATATATATATATATATATATATATATATATATATATATAAAGATATTATATGCAATGGCAATTTTGACTGTAAAGGAATGCATCCATCCCTTCTTCTATATCTCAATAACATGCTAAAATTTCCTGAAACATGAGAACCAAAGTTGGTGGCCCTAAAAAAGGAAATGGTAAATGTAAGACCCAGAGTTTTGTTACTGGATTCGGTGAGCACATCTGGAGGCAATCTGGGTCGCCTACAAAAGAGACACAAGAGTAGGATAGTGCGTGGGAGATTAGGATCCTGGTGGTCAAATTGGTTTAATCCACAATTTTGGCAATTGCTGATTTTAGGTTATTTTCATTTCAGACTTTGGAAACCAATCACACGTTGCCTGTTGCCAGCCCCTTGATGTGGTAACCCATTTGCCTGACACTTTACCTGATTGTCAATGGTTGAAGGTTCCTTTTTATCTGTCATGTGGCTCACTGTTTCAGAGGATGCTTCAAGGAATGGCTAGTGAGTTTGATAATCATATAAAGGTTCTTGTGACTGAATTTTGGTTAGTTCAAG
>NW_006975675.1:0-665 GCF_000164805.1 Carlito syrichta | reverse complement strand
GGTTTCTGAGTCTGTGTGTGGTGTCTTGGCTGTCCAAGATGTCTGTTCGTGTTCACGGTGTCTGGGGCTTTCTGGGAAGGCTGGGTCTGTCTGATGTATCTGAACCTGCCTAAGGTGATTGGCCATTCTGAGGTGTCTGTCTATGTCTGTTCGAGGTGTCTCACTCTGTGTGGAGAGTCTGGGCCTTTTTGGGATGTTTTGGCCTGTCAGGGGCGTCTGGGCCTGTCTCTGATTTCTGGACTTTTTCTTAGGTGTCTGGGCCTATGCATAGTATCTACACCTGTCCTGTGTTTCTGGACCTATATGAGTTATCTATGTGGTCTGCCTGAGGTTTCAAGGCCTGTCCAGCGTCTCAGCCTGTCTGTGATATCTGAGCCTGACTAGGGTATCTAGGCCTGAATGGGCTGTCGAGGCCTTTCTAGGGTCTCTGGGGTCTTATGAGGTGTCAGGGACCTCCAGAATGTCTCGGCCAGTCCAGGGTATCTGTGCCTGTCTTGAGTGACAAGGCCTGTCCTGGTAGTCTTAGACTCTCCAGGGTACCTGGTCTGGGAGTCTGGGCCTCTCAAAGTTTTCTGTCGGGGTCTCTCTGGGTGTCTTGCCAGTCCAAGGTGTCTTGTCCTGTCCAGAGTGTCTGGAGCTCTCTGAGGTGTCTGATCTGTGTGAGG
>NW_006975674.1:0-890 GCF_000164805.1 Carlito syrichta | reverse complement strand
TTGATTGGACTGTGACTGAATTCATTTTACATATTCCTCATGGCTGCTTTTGCACTACAGCAGCAGAATTGAGCAGTTATAACAGAAACCCGTGGGCTCACAAAGCCTAACACATTTTTTATCTGGTCTTCTAAGAAAAACTTAATTAACCCCTGGCCTACAAGGAAACTTGAAAATTAAAAGAAGTTTATTCTGCTTGGTCCACACTGATTTCTATAATGACATTAATAAGAAGTTTTCTCTTGTTGGAATAGATGACAGAATTGTGATGGAAGCAGCTATTTATTAATTGGTACTTTTGTTCTACTGATCACTTGTTTTTTAAAGACTAATTGGGTTTAGAATAGGGCTAAATGTGAAAAGACAAGAAGTTTATAGCTGATTATTCCAATGACAGCATTTGTTAGGTCCTTAATTAGATGGGACACAGAGATAGGTGGTGTGGACTGAGCTACTGAGTCCACTTATATGTGCAACATGCCAATTGAATCCTTAGATTCAGGTCCTCTCTTCTGATAAAAGTTTTCCATAAAAAACTCTCAAATTTGTAGTAAAGTATAAACAGTCACACTGGTTAATTCAACACCCCACATGACTTTTTGGAGAATCCTAGAAAGAAACCTCGCAGATATCTCAGTCTTTGTGTCTCTACCATCTCTACCTAGAGCTCTCATCACTGTCTCGCTCATATCTAGCTCTGTGTGTATTCTTCCATTATAAACGTTTCTAGAATAAATTGGAAAATTTGAATCATGAAATATATTATGTGTCTTTATGCTTTAGGCTATGATGATGCATTTGGGTGTTGTTAACTAGCACTTATCAATATTCATTTCATCAAACATTCGTACTGTGCTAGGTATCAAAGGAGAGCAAAAAGGTGTGAAACT
>NW_006975673.1:0-5014 GCF_000164805.1 Carlito syrichta | reverse complement strand
CTTCATTGTCTCTGTTTCTCTCTATAATCTATTCCCCATAGAATTCTTTCAGAGAGGTCTTCCTAAAGCCCAACACTGAAAGTGCCACATCCCACTTCAGTCATACCTTCTGCTAGCCCTTTGCCATATTAATAGTACTTTCTGAAAAAGATACGAGCAAAAGAAAGTAGACTCAGGCATTAAAAGGCAAGCAGTATTAATAGGTAGTCATCAGTCATGAGTAGACCAGCTTTATACTAAAATTTTCATACCATGGATCAAGAAAGAAATCTATAAATAAACTAGATATATAAATGTTTTGAAGTAAAGATATCCTGTTTAACCTAGGCACAAAATCAATAAATAAGTAAATGTGTCCCTATGCTTGCTTAAAAAACAAAATCCAAAAGCCGACTGAGGCTGAGATTACTTTTGAGACAGCTATATATTTTCTGGATAAATGGTAACTTAAAAAAAAACTGTGTAAGTCTTGTTTCATAAACCAAATACCCATAAAGCTGCTAGAGGCCAGGTACTGTGGTCCATGCCTGTTAATCCCAACACTTTGGGAGGCTGAGACGGAGGATTGCTTGAGCCTGGGAGTTCTAGACCCATCTGGACAAGACAACAAGACCTCATCTCCACAAAAAAATAAAACTAAAAAATTAGCCAGGCATGGTGATGCACACCTGTAGTCCTAGTTTCTTTCTTTCTTCCTTCCTTCCTTCCTTCCTTCCTCTCCTTCCTTCCTTCCTTCCTTCCTTCCTTTCTTTCTTTTTGAGTTGGAGTCTCACTCTGTCGCCCAAACTGGAGTGCAGTGGCCGCTCCTGGCCACTGCAGCCTCGACCTGCTGGGCTCTGGCGATCCTTCCACCTCAGCCTTCCAAGTAGCTGGAACTACAGGCGTGTGCTACCACGCCCGGCTGAGTTTTTATTTATTGTAGAGATAAGGTCTCGCCAAGTTGCCCAGGTGGGTCTCGAACCCTCAGGCTCAGGCAATCCACTCACCTCGGCCTACCAAAGCATGGGATTACAGGCTGAGCCACCGAGCCAGGCAAGTCCTAGTTTCTCAGGAGACTGAGGCAGAAGGATCACCTGAGACCAGGAGGTTGAGGCTGCAGTGACCTATGATTGTGCCACTGTCTCTCCAGCCTGGGTGACAGAGCAAGACCCCAACTCAAAACAAAACTAAAATGCAGTCCTGTCAGTCCCTGGTAACATTTTGCCGTTTTGTGGCACTTATCACACTTGATTTGGCAGTTCCCTTCAACCCAGTAACGGTGCAGGACCTAGAACAGAATGACATTGTGGTAAGAGGATGCATCTGTAATCACCACCTTCAGAAAGCAGGTATGGCCACAGACTTACATCAGCGTTCTTTTTGGATTTCACGTAGGTCTTGACACAGGTGGGAGGGGCTCTAGCCACACAGCATTCATGGACTGTGTACTTACAGACTGAAAGGAAACAGGTACACACATTCAGAGCCAATCCTGGTCCTGATGGCCATTTTATAGGGAAAGAAGGACATTAACAGAACTTCATTTCACATCCACTGTTCCCTAATCAATCCAATCAACCACATCAAGGAAAAGTCCAAGTCGACTGTTTTTACCATGGAATACAAAAGGCCAATTAGTACAGGAAATATTATGCATGTGAAAAACCAAGATTCCTCTATCATGGCATAGCAGGAAATGCTTAATTAAATCAGTCCTCACTCAAATTTTTCACAATAATTCCCAGATGACAAAAATACTCAAGACAAATTGATGACTGCCAAATGGCTTGGTGTCATTTGCTAGAAGGAAGAGATCTATATTTTACAAAGTATAGGCATGAAAGCAGCTGGTGGACATGGGACTAAAAGCTCTTGAGTTTATTCTATTTTGTCTATTGATTTATCTAAACCTTAAATGCCTGATTAGTCTATTTCCAGAGGAGAGGTTTCATCATACATGCCAGGTCTTCAGTAACAATGTATCCCTCACTTGCTATCATGGCATTGTTTGTCCAAAAAAAAAAATCCTTGCTAAGCAGCATACAGTAGGCATAAAATTTATGTTTATATGCAAACATATATATTCACATAAACAAGCAAATATATGTGTGTATGTATACATGTAATATGTGTCATAGAACCAAAACATATCCTTTTTTGTATCCTCAAATTTTTTATGGTCTGAGTCTGAACACAGTTAGGGTCACATACAAATGTTCTTTTAATAAAATGCTGGTTCCAATTTAAGAGTTCTAAATACATAAATAGATAGAACAAAGCTTAAATTTAAAAATGCAGACCTCTCAATAAAAACAAAAACTGACCACTGCCTAAAATTACAATGAAAAACATTAAATCCACATAATATCGATATGGCAAACTATTCCAAAATAGTCACATCTTTGGCTTTCTCTGGCAACACTGAAGGAGAAACAAGCTTCCTTTTCTCTTCTACATTAGCAATAGTGTTGAGTATTGAATTCACTACAGTAATCTGTAAAAATTTATAAGCAAAATTATCACTCTTTATATAACATAACTCATCCTATTTAAGAGCTATTATTTTGTTTCATATGCTCCTATTAGTAGAATCTCCCATAAACAAATATTTCCTTAAAAAAATAGAATTTTTAAAACTAAGCACTTTCTTTGTATACGGAGAATGTTTTAGTGCAACTAACCTTTCAAATAGGGCCATCAGAAACTGTCCTCTAATGTGACACATGGCTAATTTCATGTAACCTTGTTAAAATCCTTAAACATTTGAGAAAGCATATGTATATATGGCACTAAAACATGTATTTAATGTTGAATAATACATCTGAGGGCTCAAAACATACTACCAAAAAAGTTACTAGCTGAATATATACATAATAGATATCATATCATATAATATTGTATCATATTATTATTATTATACTATATATGATAATAATATATATTATCATATAATATTATAATATTATATAATATTGTATCATATTATAATATTGTATCATATTACATGATTTTCATTTGTATACATAACATATATACATATATTATATAGATTATAATATATATACATATACAAATATGTGTATATATAGAGAGAGAGACCATGTATTGTATGAAAGCCAGGAAAGAAATTAGATTTAATTAAAGGCAGAAAAATGGGGTGTCTTTAGTGACCTTGACAGTTTCAGTAATTCTGTACATAGTAGAAAAGGGTATGGAGAGAGAAACTGCTGGATTAAGAAATAAATTCAAATAAGTGAAGAGGATACACAATCTACTAAACTTTAGCAGAAACATTAAGAAATATAAAATTTTCTTAGGAAAAATATGCTGTAAATTTAAAAATATCAGGTGATTTTAAAAATTAACTGTTATGTACACTATTAGGAAATTCTAATTGGCAGTACTGAGTCAATAGAATAAAGTGAAAATTGCAAAGATGAGTGAACTGAAATTTAAAAAATGACCACAACTTGTGAATCATCAATGCTTTGAATTCAGATATCCATTAGACATATGTGAAGATTTTCCTTTTTTCTCTTTTTAGAGACAGATTCTCTCTCTGTCGTCCAGGTTGGAGTGTAGTGATGAAATCATAGCTAATTGCAGTTCCTAACTCTTGGGCTCAAATAGATGGGATTATGGCATGTACAATCACGTTTGGTTAATTTTTTAATTTTTTGTAAAGAGAAAGTCTCACTATGTTGCCCAGACTAGTCTTGAGCTCCTGACCTCAAGCCAGGACTCCATAAGACAGGCATGAGCCACAGCAGATGGCCTCCTATATGAAGAATTTCTTCATGTCAGCATTAAAAGTAATGCACTTGAGATATAAAAATCAGTTTACAGTTCCTGTGATTTATTACTTTGAATTCAAATCTCTTTTTAATCAATTAGGGTAACTGTTTTGTAAAAGGACCTAAAGGAACTGACTCATTATAAAAGTCTATGTGAATAAAGTGGTTAACCTGGGGTGGAAGGGAGGACAAATATTAAAAAAAGATATAAATCTTCAAAGAATCCCAGTAGAAATAGTAGTTATGAATACATGAAACAGTAGAAAAAAATGGTGAAAGAGCTGGAAAATGTCCTTAGTTGTTTTCCAAAACTGAAGAGACAAAAAACTAGAGTAACCTAAACCCATTCAGAGACACACTACAGGAAAATATCAATCATAGCTACAGAGGGGGTCCGGATCATTGCCCAGTTCTCCATCCAGAAATAGGACCATCCCATGAGGTTAGCCTTTCCTCCCCCACCCCCGGGCGATGAGGTCCAGGCAGAGGGCACTACTCACCGGAGCAGCCGAGGCCCTGCTTCCCCACGCCAATCAGCATGTTCAGGCAGAGGTTGCAGTAGGCAGGTTTGTCAAAGTGCTTCAGTCACCACACGTGCTGCCCATCATCCTTCACGTTCTGCATGGGTCATGAGAGAAACAGATTTCACTTAATGAAACAAACAGTGGGAGACGTGCGTGCCAATAAAATTCAGAGCTGGACGGAAGTGTGTGAAGACAATCTGTTATTTCATCTCTGACTTTCTCCAAGATCGCCACAGAGTCTTGGGAGAAACACATGTGCTTGAGCGGGATGAGATGGTGCTGACACACCGTGGATGCTGCAGCAACCCTCCAATTCTTGTCTGATATCAACAGCTCAACTGCACGCCCAAACCATCATGACGACCTGCCAGACTGAGCACTCCCAAAGAACAGGGACAGGCCAGTCTCGCCTTCGAAAACTTCCTCCTTAGCACAATTCCATGAACAAATAAGTGAAAAGGGAGAAAACACTCTTGAGTGGAAGAGGCTGATAAATTAAAAAACTTGCAAAGACGATGTTAACCCTTGCTTAGTAACAGGAATAGGCAACATTTAGGATGGTGGTTAGGTCACGTAAGGAGGCAGAGCAAGGAATGAGACAGGAAAAACCATGCTAAAAGGTAAATTATTGACATTGTTCTAGGGGATGTCTTAGACTATATTATAATGCATTTTGATAGACTGTTGTACATCTCAGATGGTAAAATGCAAAAGATT
>NW_006975672.1:0-793 GCF_000164805.1 Carlito syrichta | reverse complement strand
GATCCTTTCCGCCTCAGCCTTCCGACTAGCCGGGAATTACAGGCGCGCGCTACACGCCCGGCTGATTTTTTGATTTATTGTAGAGATGAGGTCTCGCTGCCCAGGCGGGTCTTGAACCCGCATCTTTTTCTTCTTAAAGTATGCTTCTTTATTTTGATTTTTGAGTTGGAGTCTCTCTCTGCCACCCCGGCTGGATGGCAGTGGCACACACACGGTCACCCCAGCCTCAACCTGCTGGGTTTAGGCAAACCTTGCACCTTAACCTTTCAAGTAGCTGGAACTACAGGCACGCCTCATGATTACAACTTAATATATTGATTTATTGTAGAGATAGGGTCTCAAAAAGTGGCGCACGCTGGTCTGGAACCTGTTGGTTAGGGCAATTCTCTCATCTTGGCCTCCCAAAGTGCTGGAAATACAGGAGTGAGCCACTGCACCTGGCCCAAGGTATGCTTGTTAGAAGATGCTACTAGCAATTAAATCTCTCAGGTATTCTTTTGTCTGGAAAACATTTCACGTTTTTCCTATTGTTTAAAAATATCTAATTCTAGTTTTACTGTTTTATATCAGCATTAATATTCATTTTTCTGTTTTCCAGAGAAACAAATTTTGGAAATATCCGTAAGTGGATTTAATATAGTTTTTTGTTGTTGTTGTTTTGGTTTATACCTTCAATTTGTATTTTTTATTTACTTTTTTTTGAGTCTCACTGTCACCCAGGCTGGAGAGCAATGGCATGCTCCAGCCATCGCAGCCTTGATCTGCTGGGTTCAGGTGATCCTTCTGCCTCAGG
>NW_006975671.1:0-493 GCF_000164805.1 Carlito syrichta | reverse complement strand
TTCAAGACCAGGCACGAGGACCAGGATGTCGATCAAATGGAAAGCCTGTGATCGCAGCAGTTTGCGAGCAAAGGCTGAGAGGATGTCACGATTTTGGCAGTTTGAGAGCAGCCCGGGCATCATAGTGAGGAAAGAAAAGAAAAGAAAGGAAAGAAAGAAAGAAAGAAAGAAAGAAAGAAAGAAAGAAAGAAAGAAATATGGGAAGAAAGGAAGGAATAAGGAAAGACTGGAAGAAGGAAAGAAAATGTAAGTCAACAAAGAAATCCATTCTCCTGAAAATCTTCTTCCCTAAGTTCTTCCACTATGCCCCCCCCACACATGAGCATTCTCATGCTTGGCACCCTCCAGCCGTAACCACCCAAAAGGCTGCCACCCTTTGGTGCAGGAGTTCCTGAGTCTCCCTGGCCGCGTTCTTGCCAGCTCTCTCTACGCGGGAAGAAATGTGCCCCAGGCAGGCTGACCCTTAGACTCAGCAATGAGGACATTCTGCCAG
>NW_006975670.1:0-805 GCF_000164805.1 Carlito syrichta | reverse complement strand
TATAGAAAAGTTCTATCACCCCAAATAAATTTTGTATTTTCATATCTTTCACTTCCACAATTCCTGGAGAACACTGACCAGCTTTATGACCTTTCACTCATTTATACATTTGGCTTCCTTATTAACAGGGTTTAATGATACATGATGTTTCTTTTGGAGGTCACTTCTTTCACAGGATGATGCTTGTGACAATCATTGATGTTCTTACATGTGTTAGTTTTAGCTTCCATTTTACTAATAAAACAAATTTCATGGTTTATTCCCTTAGAGAGGACACTATGGTTACTTCTACTTTACAGTTATTTCAAGTAAAGATGCCATAAACATCTGCGTACAGATTTACATACAGATCTTCATGCACATCTGCATACTGAAGCATAAATATCTGCATACAATGGAGAACACTGTTGTTGTTTTCGTTTTTTAGTTTTTTATTTTCAGGACAATATGCAGCTTGTGGAATTTTATAAACTCTCTTGCCTGGTTATGATACTAGCCTTGACAAAATGAGTTTGGAATTAATCTTTACTTTTTAACTTTTTGGTAGAGTTTGAGAATTGGTGTTCTTTCTTTCTTTATCATTTAATTTATTTATTTCAGATACGTGGGTTATGATTCAAAATTATGTATACAAGTGGTCATTGTACAGGTAAAATTTGGGCCTCCCTTTGGTCCCCATTTCTCCTGGTTTGAAATCAGGTACCTTTGCTAATGTTATGTGTCTCCCATTCTCTGGCAAATTCTGGTCACTTCTGATCCCTTTCTTACAGTACTATGGTAAATATTCAGATCCACTTAGGAGAGA
>NW_006975669.1:0-1345 GCF_000164805.1 Carlito syrichta | reverse complement strand
AAGTCATAGCAAGAAAAAAAAAGAGTGAAATAAACTAATTTGGTTTTTCCTTTTTGGTCCTGAACAAGTGGCAGCTGGATCACCTATTCAACCAGTTTGTAGTATAACCAAGAGTCCAACATCACAATTTGCCGATCTATCTATCTATCTATCTATCTATCTATCTATCTATCTATCTATCTATCTATCTATATCTGTAAAATACTTTCACAAAAATTGGAGATTGCCAAGTTGCCTTTGAAGGAGGATAAAAACAATCTTTAGTTATTCCTAATGATATTAAAGAAAAAACACAAACATATATTGGAAGTCTCAGAATAATACAAAACGGTATGTGGGGTGATCATTTTTGTCTGTTCATAAAAACAAAAAACATGATGGACTCCAGGAATGTAAAAAACTAGCTCTGAAGCTCCATTTTCAGAAAAATGCTTCACTGAGCAACGGAAATCATTAGACTTAAGGAAAAGTATCTGGACGCTTCTTACTTCTGGGTCAGATTGGGGGCTGTTTTGTCATTATCTTAGGAGGTTGAATCCATACCAAAGGTGAAAACTTCTGAAGGAATAAAAATAGGATCAAGTTTCCATGAAGAGTTAAAAACTCATGCTCCATAACTGCATATTAAGGCTTTAGATTATTTCACTCCTAGAATTTATGTGTCACCAGTATTTAAGAATACACATTATATTGTTTCAAGAATTTAAATATGTCAAACCTCAAACAATGCAATTAAGTCAACTTTTGCAAAAATTTTTAAAAATGGTACTTTAACAAATATACTCTGTATATTTAGTTTTCCATATATATGTATTTTTTTCTTATTATACGGTACAATGCATCAATGACAAAATTGCCCAATCTTAATATAAAATTGGTTTAGTGCAAAAAATGAAATATATTTGATAAACAACAAATTATGGAAAATGAAAGTGTTTTTCCCATTATAGTCTTTATAATATTAATATACAATGATTTGAAAATTTACATAAGAGTCTAAGATGTTCCCAGTGACTTTACAGAGAAAACACAAATGTGCATATGGAAGTCACAAAATGAAATATATAATACATTGTGGTATGATTATTTGTGTCAGTTTAGGGAACAAAGAATGCTGGGACTCCAGCAATATAAAAAAACCCGATATAACATTCCCTTGCAATAAACGCTAGTGTATCATTATATCATATAGTTCACAAATGGAAATACTTTTTAGAAACAAGCTCATTAAAATATAGTTGCTCTCTTTCTGGCCCAGAGATTGTTGTCTAGTGTAATGAAACATTCATTGGAGAGTGAAAAATTTGCCTACAACCTACATTCATACTAACCTGTTAAATCTTCC
>NW_006975668.1:0-857 GCF_000164805.1 Carlito syrichta | reverse complement strand
CCATGTGGCACACATCACAGAGGAGAGCGTCACTGGGGCACCCAGCAGAGAGGAGGGCCAGTCACTGGATCACCCATCTCAGAGGAGGACTAGTCACTGGCATACCATCACAAAAGAGAATCAATCACTAAGTCACCCACCCCAGAGGATTACCTGTCACTGAGGCATCTCAGAGTGTGGTCAGTTAATGGGGTACCCCTTAGGAGTACAGCAAGTCATTGAGGCATTGAACATATAAGAACACCATTCACTGAGGCATGCATCAAAGAGGAGGACAAGTTACTGAGACACTAATCAGAAAGGAGGGCCAGTCACCGAGGCACTCATTCCAGAGGAAAGGATCAGTCATTGGAGCACCCATTTGGAGAAGGCCTGTCACTCACTGCCCAATTCATCACAGAGGAGGGCTTGTCATCTGGGTACCCTCTAAGAGGAGACCCAGTCACTAAGACACTAATCACACAGGATGGTCAGTCACTGAGCACCCATCACAGAGGATGCCCAGTCACTGGGACACCTTTTAGAAAGACGTCCAATCATGGGTACATTGAGCACAGAGGAGGGCCAGTCACTGGGACTCCCATCACAAATGAAGCACAGTTACCGGGGCACCCATCACATAGGAGGTATAGGCACTGGGGTACCTATCACAGAGGAAGTCCAATCATTGAGTTACCTATCCTAGGGGAGTTACTATTTTCTGGGAACACATCCCAGAGGATTCCAGTCCTGTTCTGCCAATCAATCACAGATGAGGGTCAGTCACTGGGGCACTGATTATGAATGACAGTTGATCACTGGAGAACTGATCGCTGAGGAGGGTCAATCTTTTTGGCACAAAATACAGAGGAGGGACA
>NW_006975667.1:0-4975 GCF_000164805.1 Carlito syrichta | reverse complement strand
TCCCTGAAAGTCTGTAAAAAGAATCATGGCAAGGAGATGTTCAGCCTACTGCTGTTGAGGTACTCATTGGTAAATTTACAGAATCATTATGTACCAGCAATCCACTCTTCTTCCAGAGTTTGTAAGTATTTCACAAAGGTTATATTGGTAAGTGCATTGAGCTTATGATAGACAATAAATTAACTGAAGATAGTGCAATGTATAATAAACATGAAAAATTTTTTGGCTACTTGACTGATTTTCATAAAAAAATGAATAATATGAAAGATGTTGATCAACAAGATTAACACCATTCATATGTTGATTATATATTTCTATGCACTTTTTGTCCAGTATTTTTATTTACTTCATCAGTCTCCACAATGTCACCACTGTGTATCATTGAGATCATTCGAACCTCCTGTTTATCTTCCCACTTGAGAGTTAGTACCTCACCTTTCTGCCAAAAATCAGGTTCACCTTCTTTCAATTTCAGATTATTTGATTCCTTTGAAGAACCTCTATTTCTTTGTTTTGTACCAGAAATTTGAATATTTTTCCTCAATAACTTTTCAGCTTCTGTAACACTATTATAAAATTATCTATGTAGACATGGTGCCATAATTTTTCATTTATATTTAACACAAACGAAATAGTCTTTTCCAAATTGTCACCTTTTCCACCATATAGCTGAAAGTTGCAGACATATCCAATATTTGCCTGAGGCACCACTCTGACTAGCATTCCATACTTCGTATTTTTATTCATATTATAAACCTTAAAAGACAGTCTTCTATGATGAGGTATCATGGATTCATCCAAGGAAGTTCTTGTTCAGTTGTTCACAGTATTAAACTTATTTAAAACGTAATTACAGGTCCAATTTTACATGATCTGCTTGGATTTGACTGCATTTCTTCTTTATTTGAAAAATATAAAAACCATAAAATTTGTAGGAATATATTTCATGCCATAATTTTTTTTAAAAAAGGCTTTGCAGTTGAAGGGTGTGTTGACCAATAATCATGTATTATGGTTTTCTTCACTTGTCCCATCAAAATATTTAATGCTAAAAGTCTTTTCATCTTGAACACTGTAGTATTGCTCCATGTTTTTTATTTCTTTGGACACGTATATCTGTGGTGCATCAGATCATAATACCTGTTAGTTTCAGTTGTGATCATTTCTATAAAATCACCTCCAATAAATAGTCTGACAACATCACTTCTAATTTGAGGATTATTTGGAAATACCTTGACACCTGGATTACCAATAAACACTTCTAAGTTTCTTTTTGGTCATATTTTGTCCACACAATGTCTGAGTCATTTTCACCATTACTAGATTCACTTTCATAGATTATCTCCATTATATTTCTTTGTTTACATTGCATCATTGCAGCACTATTTGTCTCACAATCATAATAAGTTCATTGGATTCACCTTTGACCTTAGAGATCTCATCAGCGTATGTTTCCTCATTTTCCATAATTATGGTAAATTATTTTTAATCTTGAAGTATGAAAGACCCAAAATATCAAAATACATGTATGCAACACCAATTGCATCAAAATAATGACCAACTTGCAATTTTTTCCAATTATGTAAAATGATAAAAACATTGCACAGTTGATATCAGATAATTATCTTAATTAACTTTCTCTTTCCTTGCCTGACAATTTATCTTCAAGCAAAATATAATAACACATACATATGATAACACTGCAGCACTCAGAAACAGAATTTGGAAAGACATGAATTCACATCAATGACAAACAGGAAGAGAATTTGGAATGATGTAAATTCACGTCTGGGGCAACCAGGAATAGAATTTTAAAACCCATGAATTCATGTCAGTGGCAACCAGAAACAGAATTTGGAATGATGTGAATTCACACCAGTGGTCGTGAATGAGCTAACGTGGGGCATTTATGGAGAATGTGTGGTTAACTGTGATACGCCATAGGTGATGTGTTCATAACTGGGGCATGCAGTATGAGATGTGCCCATAACTATTGTAGGTTTTACAAGATGTGTTCATAACTGAGTGCATGCTGTTTGATCTGTGCCTGTCACCGTTAAATGTTACACATGATGTGTTTTTAAACAGATGTATTTTTGTATAAGTGGTGCCTGTCACTGTTGCAGGTTGAATAAGATGTGTTCCTAACTGGGTGATATGGTAGGATATCTGTCCCTCTCTGTGGAATGTTGAATGAGTTTATTGCAAACTGGATGCATTTTTGTATGATATGCCTGTCAGAGTTACACATTATATGAAATGTGTTTCTAACACATTCACAACTGGTAAATTTTTGACTTTTCTAATACTGAGAGTGGGTGAAAATAAAAAAAATTCTGAATTTGGTTGGTGCAAACTTCTGTCATTAAGACAGAGATAAAAATTAGAAAATTTTTTTGAACTATCTGTCTTGCAAAGTATGTTGTGTAAAATAAAAAGTTTTCCATTAAAAAGCCACAAGCAGAAATGAGCAGAAGACATAAGTTTTTGAAAAAAGTATTGTATTCCAGGGTTGTGTAAATTATACTATATGGTGGTTCTGCATAATTGCTTTTTAGTTATATAATAGATGACATTATTACATTCATTTAGAAATACTCTGCATGTGCATGTAATTTGAAAAACAAAATGGAAGAAATTTAATCTTCCTGTTTCATGTGATAAATTGTAAATTAATAACATTTGCATAAAGGAACTTTAGAGGATTTGCATATGAATGAAGTGCTGATACCACTTCCATGAACTTTGCAAACTCTACAACGTTTTTGTGGATAACTTGTTTTCTCCGACTGTGTGATTCTTTCCAAATGATATGTTTTCATGTCACCTGAAAATTGTAAGAAGGATCATGGCAAGGTTTTTGACCTACTGTTGTTGAGTTACTCACTGGTACATTTCTGAAATCATTATGTACAGTATCACCAGCAATCCATTCTTCTGTCAGAGTTTGTAAGTATTATGAAAAGGTTATATTGGTGTATGGATTGAGCTTACAACAATATACAAAAAATGCATTGATGAGAGTGTAATGTACAATAAACATGAAAACTTTTATGACCATGATTGATTTTTGGAAAAAGTGAATAATGTTAAAGATATTGATCAGCAAGATCAACACCTTTCAGATGTTGATTATATTTTACTATGCACTCAGCCTTACAAACTTTTTGTCCAGTATTTAAATTCACTTTATCAGTCTTCATGATGTCACCATTGTGTATCATTGATATCATATGAAACTCCTGTTTATCCTTTCATTTGAGAGTTAGTGCCTTACCTTTCTGCTGAAAATCAGATTCACCAATTTTCAATTACTGATTATTTAGTTCCTTTGAAAAACCTCTAACTCTTCATATTGTATCTCAAATTTGAATACTTTTCTTCAATATTTTTTCAGCTACTGTAATACTATTATAATTATCCATGTAGACATGGTGCCATAAGTTTTCATTTGTATTTAACACAAGTGAGATGGTCTTTTCTAAATTGTCACCTTTTCCACAATACAGCTGAAATTACAGACATATCCAGTATTTGCCTCAGACACCACTCTGACTAGCACTCTGTACTTTGTATTTTTATTCAGATTATAAACCCTAAAACACAGTCTTCCAAGATGAGGAGGTATCATGGATTCATCCAAGGAAATTTGTTGACCAGGTTTGTACACACTGTTGAAATTTTAAAATCATAATTATTACAGTTTCAGTTTTGCATAATCTGCTTGAATTTGACTGCATTTCTGCATTATTGGGAAAAAATGCAAAAACCATAAAAATGTGTAGGAATCTATTTTGTGTCATTATGGGTGGAAAGAAAGGCATTGCAATTGATGGCTATGTTGACCAGTAGTCATGTATTGTGGTTTTCTTCACTTGTGCCATCCAAATATTTAATACTAGACATGTTTTCATCTCAGACACTGTAGTATTGCTCCACTTTTTAGATTTCTGTGGACATTTATATCTGTGGTGCATCTGATCCTAATACTGTTAGTTTCAGTTGAGATCATTTCTATAAAATCCTTTCCAATAAATAGTATGACAACTTTACTTCACTCTGAGGAACATTTGGCAATACCTCGACACCTGCATGACCAATAAACACTTCCAAGTTCCTTTTTGGATCATATTTTGTCCACTCAACATCTGATTCATTCTCACCAGTACTAGATTCACTGTCACAGATTATCTGCTTTATATTTCTTCATTTACATTGCACCATTACATCACTATCAGTCTCAATATCACTGGTGAGTTCACTGAATTAACCTTTGAGCTCAGAAATCTCAACATATATTTCTTCATTTTCCATATTTATAAGCTCAGAAATCTCAACATATATTTCATTTTCCATATTTATGGTTAATTTTTTTAATTTTAAAATTGTAGTCAGTCAATTCAGTGCATACAAATGGTCATTATGCAGGTACCCTTGTTGATGAGGTGTGCTCTGACCCCCTCCCCTGGCAGTTTCCCGCTACTAGCCAATCCCTTTCTTATAGTATTAGGATAATTGCTCGAGGTTCAGTGATGAGTGAGAACATGTGGTACCCAGGTCTTTGTTTCTGTGATAGATCACTCAGTATTATAGACTCTAAGTCCATCCAAGTTGATGCAAAGTTCATAATTTTGCCTTTATGACTGTAATATTCCATCATTTATATGTACCACTTTTTTTTATCGAGTCCTCTTTTAATGGGCAGCATGGTTATTTCCATGTTTTTGCTACTGTGAATAATGCTGCAATAAAAATGTGAGTGCAGGTATCTTTTTCATAGAGTAATTTGAGCTCCTCCAGGTGTATTCCCAGAAGGGGGATTAAGGGGTCATATATGTAAGAAACAAAACGGTGATTTGTTTTCAAACTGGCAATTTGTTACTCACTTCCTGGTTCTTCCTCCTTTCCTGGCAGGCTTTCTCTTTGGATACACTTCCTTTGGTGAGCATTGAGACCCAGTCAGAATCCAGAGACA
>NW_006975666.1:0-1153 GCF_000164805.1 Carlito syrichta | reverse complement strand
ACATAAGGTCGTCTTGTGTATTGCATTTAGTGTCACCTTATTCTAGGTCATATTTCTTAGAAAAAAAATTGCAGGTGGCCTAAAGATGTTTAAAAAGATGTTCAGCATCAGTGATGGAGAAATGAAAATTGAAACAAAGGTACAGTTTCCCATTTATCAGACTGGCAGAGATTAGAAAGTATGGTGATGGCTAGTCTTGGTTGGATTCAGGGAAAATAGAAACTTCTGACTTGTTGGAAGTTTTGGTACAGTCCCATTGGAGATCAATTTAGCAGTAGCCATCACATTAAAACATACATGTTTCACTTCCAGGAACGTGACTTGTACCTGTATTTGCACAGGCATACAAAGAGGGTTGAATGAGAGTGTTGACTGCAGCAGCACTTGTAATGGCAGAATAGGGAATCCAGGCTAAGTGTGTGTCATCAAGAGGACTATCTAAAACTGAGGTCCAAAATGAGTCAGGTCAGTATGTGTGGTGACATAGAGTCTAAGATGTATTGAATAAAAACCAAATGGTAGTTATTGTGTGTTCTGTTTCTAATTTAAAAAGTAAAAAACTTAAATACTCCAATATACACCTGCATAGAAGATGGCTGGCAGTACACACAGAAGCAGATAACAGAGGTTACTTCTGTTGGTAGGACTGGGAATTTAATTAAACCCTTTCTCACAACCTGACTTTTTAAAAAGCAGATTTTCATTTTTTAAAACATCATTAAAATGATTTCGTAGTATAAAAATTAAAATTATACTACTCTTTAGGAATAAGAGATTTGCTTTTTCTGTCAATTTGATTTTTTTGTATGCAATCCTTGTCAGTCTCCAAAGGTAAATGCTTTTTTGTGTGATTTTATATTGCTCTATTGAAAATAAATTAGAACATAAGCTCTTGGGTACACATATTTCATAGCTTTTGTAACCACCTTTTTCATTGCTAAGCATTGCAAGTATGGGGAAAATATGATTTTTAAGGGTTGTGGTTGTGGTAATTTGTAATCAGGAAGTGAAGAATATTTAAGTGCTAGAGCCCAATTGGAGCCTAGTGATGCCACTGTTGTTTGGGTCCACGCTCAGGAACTTAAAGTCCAGTACAGAAGTTACCCAGTTTATAGTACCTAGAGGGTAGTATCTCATTTTCAGAAAAGGACCA
>NW_006975665.1:0-692 GCF_000164805.1 Carlito syrichta | reverse complement strand
TGCGGTCTCGCTCTGTCGCCCGGGCTGGAGAACGGTAGCAGGCTCACGGCCACCACAGCCTCGACCTACTGGGCTCAGGGGATAATTCCATCTCAGCCTGACAGATGGCTGGAAGTACAGGCACGTGCCAGCGTGCCGGGCCGAGAGGGTCACGCTTTTATTCCAGAGGAATCGGGGAACGTCACGGCAACGCTAAGCCAGATGGGACCGGCGTGAATGCTATAGGTGACGTGAATGTTTACGCCGGAAAGGTTTCCGATTGGTTTTCCGATGCGTTTTCTTGCCTCCCACCGAGATAACGGGGCCTCCTTTCAGGCATAGGGAAGTTCTTCTTCACTATGTTTATAATCCCGATCATGGTTTGCCCAAAACCCACAAAGATATGGACCATAAACAGCATGATTCTAAACAACACGTGGGTCAATGATGAAATCAAAACAGATAGTAAAAGATATGGGGAAACAAATGAAAATGAAGGAACATATTACTGATATCTTTGGGATGCCATGCAAACTGTAGTAAGAGGGGAATTCATATATCTGCAAACATACATGAAGAAAATAGAAGGATCACAAATTAACAGCATAACAAGTCACCTAAGAAAGCTGGAAAAGGAAGGCCACCAAAACCCTAACTTCAGCAGAAGAATCCAGATCACCAAAATAAAAGCCAAAATCCAGGACATAGAAGAG
>NW_006975664.1:0-539 GCF_000164805.1 Carlito syrichta | reverse complement strand
AAAGAAAGAAAGAAAGAAAGAAAGAAAGAGAGGAAGGAAGGAAGGAAGGAAGGAAGAAAGAAAAAGAAAGAAAGAAAGAAAGAAAGAAAGAAAGAAAGAAAGGAAAGAAATATATTCTCCTGCAAACTTTCTGCCCTCAGTCCTTCCTCCCACCCTGCTCCCCCACATGTGAGCATCCCCCAAGCTCAACACCTTCCAGCCCCAACCCTCCCCCAATGGCTGTCCCGATTTGTTATGGGAATTCCCCAGGTTCCTGCCGGCTCTACTCTCTGAGTTGAGAAATATGCCCCAGGCAGGTTGACGCTCAGACACAACAATGAGGACCCTAGCCCAAAAAGGCCATGGACACATCCCTCACCCGGGGACATTTCTTCCCCCCAATCCTATTTTTCCTGGCTCTAAATCAATTTGCTCTGTGAGCACACCACACCCAGTTGAGAAACTGTGTATAATTCTGATGTTTTTGAAGACAGGGTCTGGCTCTGTGGTTCAGGCTAGGACCCAGGAACACAACTGTTGTTCATTGCCACCCTCGGAAT
>NW_006975663.1:0-4971 GCF_000164805.1 Carlito syrichta | reverse complement strand
CAAGGTGAGTGGATTGCCTGAGCCAGCCGGGTTCCAGACCAGCCCGGGCAACTAGGTGAGACCTTGTTTCTACAATAAATAAAAAAATAGCCAGGCATGGTAGCATGTGCCTGTAGTTCTAGCTACTTGGAAGGCTGAGGTGGAAAGATTGCCTAAGCCCAGCAGATTGATGCTAGGGTAGCCGTGAGTGTGCCCCCGCACTCCAGCCTGGGCTACAGTGGGAGAGACTCCAATCAAAAAAAAAGAAACCAATATCTGGGTGTGAGTTACACTCCAGGCTTACTGGATGTCACTGCTTCTAGGTCCTCTCACTAGATAATGCTAGCAACGTACCTATTGGAACATGTGCGTGCACACAAACAGACACTCACAGAGTTTTATGTCCTTATCTATGCATCTGTATGCATACATTAAAAACCATGAGTGCATACTGATGCTGTCAGTCCCAGTTTTCTGCCCCAGTGCTGATGCTTCCTTCTCAGAGGTGAGATACCCAGCTCTCACCCACTGGATCAATTCATTAGTGCACACACACACAGTTATTCTCAGAAGTACTCAACCATTCCTCTGTGGGAAACACTGTTTGTTTGTTTATTTATTTATTTATTTATTTATTTATTTATTGGAGGTGGAGTGTCACTCTGTCACCCAGGCTGGAGTGCAGTGGCACTCTCATGCCACTCCAGTGTCGACCTCCTGGGCTCTGGTGATTTTTTTATTTATTGTAGAGATGAGGTCTCACCACATTCCCTGGGCTGGTGTTGAACCTGTGCAGTCCACTAGTCTTGGCCTCGCAAAGTATCGGGATTATGGACTAAGCCACAGAGCCTGGCCAGAAAACAGTTTTAATTTTAAGTTTTTTTGAGTTGGAGTCTCACTCTGTTACCCAGACTGGAGTCCAGTGGCCGCTCCCAGCCACCGCAGCCTCTACCTGCTGGGCTCTGGCGATCCTTCCGCCTCACCTTCCAAGTAGCTGGAACTACAGGCGTGCGCTACCACGCCTGGCTCAAGAAAACAGTTTTAAATGAAAGTACAATACTTGTCGTAAGCTTCACTGCACATAGGCAAATTGTGTTTCCTAAGTTACTTCCATTCTTTTCTTCTCTACCATACATAAGTAGGTAAGGAAGAAAAGGATGGAAGTAACTTAGGAAACAGAATTTGTAATTCATTTGTAATACTGTTAGGTTCATTTGTTACTGAATGTTTGCTGTTTTATGTTTCTCCACAATCCATTTGATTTTTATAATTTCTTAAAACCTTTTTTGAAGTAAATGACCATATTAACTCCCCCATTTATCTGTTGTTGATGAAAAAGGCCAAATTCTGTAGAACACCCATCCTCAGGACATCTTGAGAATCTGTGCCCACTGTGATTGAATGGTGGCTTGATTATATACATTTTAGAAAGGCAGAAGTTATAAACAAGAAACCATAAATCAATACATGTGAATTTTTGCTGGTTTGGCTCAGGAAGGAGGGAGATTTTTAAGTGGGGGCTTGGAGGTCATAGGGGATTCAAAGATTACTTGACTGGTGATTTGAAGTTCCTGTCTGAGGAACTTTGGAAATCAATAGAGGGGATGTTTTGTTGAGATAAGGGGGCAGCAGAAAACTCCAGATTTGTTGATAAGGGCTGAAGTCCTTTATATCGCAGTCTTCAGAGAGGCTAGATAAGTGCCTTACAGGGTTCCAGAGTCTGGGAGTCCCCAAGAGATGGCTTTTTAGAGCCATAAAATACTTAGATTTCTTTCTTTTTATGTGTTGTGATGCCAGAGTCAGGTGGGATAACATAATTCAGGGTATGGGCTACTAGAGCAGTAAAACCCCTTAGGATATGGAATAATAGGGTGATAAAACCCTGGTGAGTCCTTCTTAGGTGAGACTCTGTAAACCTCTTTGTTAAGAATCTGGATGAGAGAAAGAAAAAGGGTCAGGTGTTGTCCTCACTGTAATGAAGGCCTGTTGAAAGGATTGGACCTGCTTAAAGTTAGGCAATTTCCTTGCCCTGTGGCAGGTTGGTTGAAAGCAGCCATGCTTGGCAGATGTTCTATTGGGCTTGATTGTCTCCTTTTGGTTACATCTCCTGTTTCCATGTCTGACACTTGAGTATTTATAACAGCTCCGGTCCCACAACTGTCAGTATTTGAAATCAGTCCCCCAACTAAACCTTACTTGTTCTGGGTGCATATTTTTAGATTGAGTCACCTGTAGACTGTGTACCAATTCTCTTAATAGCTGTGGTAAATCATGAACTAAGTTATTTTGGAAACTGTCCTGTATTCTTCTGAGATATTCACTTATCATAATATTCACTATGTTCATGTGTGATTTAGCATTTTTTGGTATATTCACAAAGTTGTGAATGGAATAATTAACATATGAGCTCTTGAGTCTGACTTGCAGCCTGTGTCAGTACGTCATTCCTCTTTATGGTGGAAAGCTGTTCTATGGTTTGGATATTCCACGTGTTGTTTATCCAGTCATCATTTGGATGTTTAAGTGGTTTCTACTTTTTGGCAATTATCTATAATGTGATTGTCTGTATATATAAAAATATATATATATATTTTTTTCCCTCTTATTCCCATATAGGTTACTTGGCAACTATAAATAATCCTGTTGTGAACATTCATAGAGGAATTTTGTGTGAACGTCTGTTTTCACTTTTTTTGAGTGTATACTTGGAGGTGCTGTGTCATGGTAATTCTGTGTTTAATGTATTGATTAACTGCCACTGTGGTTGCACCATTATCATTCCCACTAGCATCTATGTATGAGGATTCCAATTAATTTCTCTGCATCTTCTTCAACACTCTTCTGATTTTTTCTTTTATAAAAAATGTCATCCTAGGGGTTACGGAGTTGTTGCACATGTTAGTTTTGGTTTGCATTTCCCTTGAATCATGATGACAAGCATCTTTTTATGTACTTATTTGCCTTTTGTATATCTCTGGAGAAATCTCTATTCAAATCATTTGACCATTTTGTTATTTGCTTATTTGCTTTTTTTAAATTGTTGAGTTGTAAGCATTCCACAAATATGTGTATGTGTGTATATATATTCTGGATACTGGATAAGAATGTGTCTTATACCTGTACTTGCCTCACCACACAAAGAAGTTTGTGTGAGGGTGTTCATCGAGCAATGTTTATCACACTTTTTTTTTTTTTTTGAGTTGGAGTCTCACTCCGTCACCCAGGCTGGAGTGCAGTGGCACACTCACAGCCACCCCAGCATTGACCTGCTGGGCTCCAGTGATCCTTCTGCCTCAGTCTTCCAAGTAATCAGAACTACAGGTGTGGGCTCCCACACCCGGCTAATTTTTTTGATTTTTCTTGTAGAGAGGAGGTCTCACCAAGGTGCCTGGGCTGGTCTTAAACCCACAGGCTCAGGGATCCACTCACCTTGGCCTCCCAAAAGTGCTGGGATTACAGGTTGAGTCAACCAAGCCAGGTCTACCATACTCTTTTCAGATATATGGTTTGCAAATATTTCTCCCATCCTATGGATTGTCATTCACTATCTTGATGGTATCCTTTGCATTACAAACTTTTAAAATTGTAATGAAGTTCAATGTGTGTATATTTTTCTTTTGTCATTCATGCTGTAGGCATTATATCTAGGAGTCCATTGCTTGATTCAAGGTGACAAAGATTCTAAGAATTGCATAGTTTAACCCTCACCTATGATTCATTTTGAGTTAATTTTTCAAAATTATGTGATGAGGCACAACTTCATTATCTTTTGCGTGGAGTATCCAGTCATCCTTGCACATCTGTTGAAAAGACTTTTCTTTCTAGACTCTCAGTTCTCTTCCATGGGTCTATATGTCTGTGGTAATGCCAGTACCACACTGTTTTTACTACTATAGGTTTTGTAGTAAGTTTTTGAAACTGGGAAGTTTGAGGCCTCCAACTTTTTTCCTTTTTTTCAGATTGTTTGATCTGTTCTGGGCCTCTTACTTTTCCATATCAATCAGTTTGCCCATTTCTTTACAATAATCAACTGAAGGAATTTTCATAGGCATTGCCTTGAATTGGCCTTTACTTTGAGGATATAATATTTTTTCATAGGTACAAACATAAGGTCGTCTTGTGTATTGCATTTAGTGTCACCTTATTCTAGGTCATATTTCTTAGAAAAAAATTGCAGGTGGCCTAAAGATGTTTAAAAAGATGTTCAGCATCAGTGATGGAGAAATGAAAATTGAAACAAAGGTACAGTTTCCCATTTATCAGACTGGCAGAGATTAGAAAGTATGGTGATGGCTAGTCTTGGCTGGATTGCAGGGAAAATAGAAACTTCTGGCTTGTTGGAAGTTTTGGTACAGTCCCATTGGAGATCAATTTAGCAGTAGCCATCACATTAAAACATACATGTTTCACTTCCAGGAACGTGACTTGTACCTGTATTTGCACAGGCATACAAAGAGGGTTGAATGAGAGTGTTGACCGCAGCAGCACTTGTAATGGCAAAATAGGGAATCCAGGCTAAGTGTGTGTCATCAAGAGGACTATCTAAAACTGAGGTCCAACATATAGTGAAATGTTCTGTGAGCTGCTAAAATGAGTCAGGTCAGTATGTGTGGTGACAGAGTCTAAGATGATTGAATAAAAACCAAATGGTAGTTATTGTGTGTTCTGTTTCTAATTTAAAAAATAAAAAACTTAAATACTCCAATATACACCTACATAGAAGATGGCTGGTAGTATACACAGAAGCAGATAACAGAGGTTACTTCTGTTGGTGGGACTGGGAATTTCATTAAACCCTTTCTCATGACCTGACTTTTTAAAAAGCAGATTTTCATTTTTTAAAACATCATTAAAATGATTTCGTAGTATAAAAATTAAAATTATACTACTCTTTAGGAATAAGAGATTTGCTTTTTCTGTCAATTTGATTTTTTTGTATGCAATCCTTGTCAGTCTCCAAAGGTAAATGCTTTTTTTGTGTGATTTTATATT
>NW_006975662.1:0-733 GCF_000164805.1 Carlito syrichta | reverse complement strand
GACTAGCTGTACCGGGCTGCTTATGACCTGCCAGTTATGGGTTGGACATGCTTGCATTAGACCGAGCTGGATCCAGTTGGACCAGCTCAGTGCACCCCAATCTGAAGCCTCCTGCAGGGGAGAAGACCAGAATTTGCAGGAGTCCGCCTACACTCAAGGTGGCACCTGATGACATGTGTCACGACCACACTCAGTTGAAGGTCACGACACGATGTCACTGGCATACTTCATGGGTGCCAGTCTTCAAGATTCCCTACTATCCTGCAGGCTCAGTGGTGTCCTGCCTTGGACCCTCCTCACTTGAGATTCTAACCTAGGAGTCTCCATCTCCTGCCTAGGAGAATCCAGAGATGACACCCCGAATCCTCATCCTAGTCAGGTAGTGGTCTAACTGATGACCCATCTGGGCCCAGGGGAGATGGGTGCCTGCCTTCCTGAGCAGAGCTCCCATGGAGGCTCCCAGGCCTTGGGCTGACCCGGAGTGTACTGAGCTCAGAATCGTCATGACCAGCTTGGGAGGTGGGTATGAGCCTCTGGGCCTCGACTGTCCTGAAAATCCATACTGCATCCCTTCCCTGTGAGGAGGAGACTTTTTGGAATGGATGGGGACCTCTGTGGTCTCTGGTGTGCCCTTGAGAGCACCGGGCTCAGCCACTCCTGTCCAGGTTTTCCCTGCCACCCTGGTGAGTGTTGCACCCATCACCTGGCAGGGGCCTGGCTGACATGCACCTTT
>NW_006975661.1:1504-3659 GCF_000164805.1 Carlito syrichta | reverse complement strand
GACTACCCAGTTGCCTCTCTGGGTAGCTAGCTAGTTAAGTCAGCTGGTTAGCCAGTTAGCCAGCAAATTAAGTAACCTAGTTAAATTAGCTCACTAGCCAGCTGATTAGGTAGGTAACTAGGTAGTTAAGTCAGCTGGCAAGACAGCGGGCTATGTAGGTATTTACCTAGTTAACTCAGCTGTCTATCCAGCTGGCTAGCTATGTGTCTAGGCAGTTAGGTTAGCCTGCTAGCCAGCTGGCTAGCTATTTAAGTCACCAAGTTAAGTCAGCTGGCTAACTTTTTAGCTAGATAGTTAAGTCAACTGTCTAGCCCGCAATATATCTAGTAAAGTCACCTAGTCAAGTCAACTGGCTTGCTAGGTAGCTTGTTATTAAAGTCAGCTGACTAGTCAGCTGGCTAGCTACTTAAGTCACCTAGTTAAGTCATCTGGCTAGCTAGCTGACTAGCTATATAGAAAGTTAATTAATGCAGCTGTCTGGCAAGCAGGCCAGCTATTTACGTCAGCTAAGTTAAGTCAATTGGCTAGCCAGCTGGCTAGCTAGGTAGTGTCCTTGTTAAGTCAGTTGGCTAGCAAGCAGGGTAGCTAATTAAGTCAGCTACTTAAATCTGCTGACAAGCCTGGTGCTAGCTCAGTAGAGAGCTTGTTAAGTTAGCTGGGTAGCCAACTGGCTAACTAGTTAATCTGCTAGTTGTGTCAGCTGGCAAGCTGATTTAAGTCAACTAGTTAAGTCAGTCGGCTAACCAGCTTGCTAGCTATGTAGCTAGCCAGTTATGTCAGCAGTCTAGCAAGGTGGATAGCTAGTTGTCATCTAGTGAAGTCAGCTAACTAGCCAGTTGTCTAGGCATGTAGCTTGCTATTTAATTCAGCTGGCTAGACAGTTGGCTAGTTAGATAAGTCTCCTAGTTAATTCAGCTGGATAGCCAGCTGACTAGCTATGTAGCAAGCTAGTTAATTCAACTGTCTAGAAAGCAGGCACCTAGTTATTACAGCTAGTTAAGTCAGCTGGCTAGCAACCTGGCTAGCTAGGTAATGACCTAATTAAGTCAGTTGGCTAGCCAGCTGGTTAGCTAGGTAGCTGGGTATTTAAGTCAGCTGGCAAGCCAGCGGGCTACATAGATAGCTAACTAGTTAAGACAGCTGGCTATCCAGCTGGCCAACTAGGTAGCTAGGTTACTAGGTCAGCCTGCTAGCCAGCTGGCTAGCTAGTTATTTCACCTGGTTAAGTCAGGTGATAAGACACCTGGCTAGCTAGGTCGCTAGATAGTTAAGTCAAATGTCTAGCCACTGGCCAGCTCATTGAGTCACCTAGTTAAGTCAGCCTCCTATCCAGCTGGCTAACAAGGTAGCTTGCAACTTAAATCAACTGGCTAGATAGCGGGCTAGCTAGTTAAGTCACCTAGTTAAGTCAGCTGGCTAGCCAGTTGAGTAGCTATATAGCAATCTAGTTAATGCAGCTGACTTGCAAGCAGGTCAGCTATTTAGTCAGTTAGTTTAGTCAGCTGGCTAGTCAGCTGGCTCGCTAGGTAGTGAGAGAGTTAAGTCATTTGGCTAGCCAGCCGGTGAACAAATTAAGTCAGCTCATTAAGTCAGCTGGTTAGCCAGCTCGCTAGCTAGGTAGAGAGGTAGTTAAGCCAGATGGCTAGACAGCTGGCTAACTAGTAAAGTCAGCTAGTTGAGTCGTCTTGCTAGCCAGGTGGCTAGCTTGTTTATTCAACTAAGTAAGCTGGCTATCCAACTGTTGAGCTAGGTAGCAAGCTGTTAAGTCAGATGCCTATCCTGCTGGCTAGCTAGTTAAGTCAACTACTTAATTCAACTTGCTTCCCATCTGGTAGCTAGGTAGTTAGCTAGTTAAGTCAGCTGGCTATGCTGCTGGCTAACTGGTTAAGTTAGCTAGTTTATTCACCTGGATACCCAACTGGCTATCTAATTGAGTCAGCTAGTTAAGTCAGCTGGCTAGCCATCTGGCAACTGATTAAATCAGCTAGTTAAGTCAACTGGCGGGGGGCTGGCTAGCTAGGTAGTTAGTTAATTAAGTCAGCTAGTTAAATGAGCTGGATAGCTAGGTAGCAGGCTAGTTAATTCAGCTATTTAAGTCAGCTGGCTAGCTAGTTAAGTCAGTTAGTTAAGTCAGCTTGCTAGCCAAATGCCTATC
>NW_006975661.1:0-1105 GCF_000164805.1 Carlito syrichta | reverse complement strand
CTAGAAAGCAGGCCATCTAGTTAAGTCAGCTGGTTAGTCAACTGGCTAGCTAAGTGGCTGGCAAGTTTAGCTGGATGGTTAGCAAGCTCGTCATTTAAGTGGCAGGCTCGTCATGTAAGTGGCTAGCCGGCTGACCAGCAGGGTGGCTGTCTAGTTAGTCCGGCTGTCTATACCACAGTCCAGCCAACAGTCTGGCTATTTAAGCCAGCTGGCTAGCCAGCTGGCCAGCCCACTAGCTAGCTAGCCAGGTAGCTAGCTAGTTAAGCTAGTTGTCTAGCCGTCTAGACAACAAGGTAGCTAGCTAAATAAGTCAGCTGGCTAGCCAGCTAGCCAAACAACAAACTAGTCAACTAGTTAAAACAGGTAGCTAGCTAGCTAGTAGTTAAGTCAGCTAGCAAGTCAACTAAATATTTAGCTAGCTTGTTAAGTCAACTAGCTACTCAGGTTCCTAGTCAGCTTGCTAGTTAAGTCTGCTAGCTAGTCAGCTAGCTAGATAGCTTGATAGTTAAGTCAGCTAGCCAGCTAACTAGTCAGTTACCTAGCTAGTTAAGTCAGCTAACTAGACAGCTAGATAGCTTGCTTGCTAGCTATTTATGTCAGCTAGATAGCCAACTAGGTAGTCAACTAGCTAGTTAAGTCAGCTAGCAAATAGTTAGTTAACTAGTTGACTAGCAACTCAGTGAGCTGGTCAGCTATCTCTTGGGCTCCCTCGTTTTCCATCAGGTTAACTAACTAGTAGACTCACTTGATTGCAAACCAGTCAGGAAACTAGTCGGCATGCTCACCAGCCAACTTTTCAGGTAAGTCAGTAGGTAAGCCAGTGGGATACTTAAGTAGCTATCTATTTAAGTCAGCTGGCTAGCCACCTGACTAGATAGAGTTGTCAGATAGTTGTCATCTGGCTAGCCAGCTGGCTAACCAGTTATGTCAGCCAGTTGAGACACCTGGTTAGCCAGCTAGTTCATTCCATTGGCTAACCAACTGGCTAGCTAGGTAGCTTGCTAGTAAAGTCAGCTGGCTAGCCAAAAGACTAGCGGGTTAATTCAGCTAGTTTAGTCAGCTTGATAGCAACCTGACTAGGTAGCTAGCTAGCAAATTAAGTCAG
>NW_006975660.1:0-343 GCF_000164805.1 Carlito syrichta | reverse complement strand
TAGGAAACTAGCTAGTTAAGTCAGCAAGTTAAGTGAGTTGATTAGCTAGTTAATCAACTTGTTAAATCAGCTGGCTATCCAGCTTCCTACTTGGGTAGCTAGCTATATAAGTCAGCTGGCTAGTCAGCTGGTTAGCTAGGTAGCTAGGTTGTTAAGTCAACTGCCAAGCCAGCGGGATACATAGGTAGCCAGCTATTTGTCAGCTGGCTAGCCACCTGGCTAGCTAAGGATGTCAGCTAGTTAAGTAAGCTGGCTAGCCAGCTGACTAACTAGGTAAATCAGATAGTTTATTCAGCTGCCTAATCAGCTGGCTAGCTGGTTAAGTCAGCTAGTTAATTCAAGT
>NW_006975659.1:0-442 GCF_000164805.1 Carlito syrichta | reverse complement strand
GTAGTTAAGTCAGCAGGAAAGCCAGCGGGATACATAGGTAGCTAGCTAGTTAAGTTAGCTTGATAGCCACTTGGCTAGCTAGTGATTTCAGTTAGTTAAGTCAGCTGACTAGCCAGCTAGACAGCCCACATGCTAGTCAGCTAGATACATCAGCTACCTAGCCAGCTAGCTGGTTAAGTCCACTAGCAAGTCAGCTAACTATCCAGCTAGCTAGTTAAGTCAGCTAGCTAGTCACCTTGCTAGTCAGCTCGACAGTTAAGTCAGTTAGCCAGTAGCCAGATAGCTAGGTAAAGTCAGCAAGCTAGAGAGTTAGTTAGCTTGTTTGCTAGCTAGTTATGTCAGCTAGATAGCCAGCTATCTAGTCAGCTAGCTAGTCATCAGATAGAAAATCTCTAGTTACTTAGCTAACCAGTCAGCTAGCAAGTCAGCTATCTGTTCAGCT
>NW_006975658.1:0-2558 GCF_000164805.1 Carlito syrichta | reverse complement strand
AAAAGTAGTCACTGGGCAGAGTTGTGTGCAGGGTAGTTGGTGATTTCCAAAGAGCTAGGCACACTGACAATTTGCACAGACACCTGTGAAGTGTTCAAAGGACAGATGCTGTGGATGTTACAACGTCACCAGTAACAATGGACATTATAAGAAAAACCCTTGTGGGGCCAAGATATGTGGCAATACTCATTGCAGGGGTGGATAACCCAAATACATGAAGCAATTCACACTCTCAATGAGAGACCCTGTGAAGGGTATCCAATATCCCTAGACATGCCAAAACAACTATGGGCAGCACCTCTGTTGATGCAAATTCAGATGCAAGAGTAATAATTGTGACCAAGCTAGGGAAGAAAGAATAACCTTTTGCTACCCTCCCAACTTGGAGATAATATGTCATTGGCCCTAAGAAGTTATTCTGAACCCTGTTAGCACTCTCTGCTTGCTCCCTGGGGAGAAGGGATAGATCATAATTTGGTTATTCATCCTATGGTTATGGAAAAATGAACAAATACTGCTAAGTGTAATAACTACTGGTCTCAAAAGAAGGACTATTATCATTTCCATGTGGCAATTCTGGACACTCTCTGTAATTTCTTGTCATGGACAAGAGGGCTCCCAGACCTGATAGAATATGATATTTCAGACCAGGGTGGCCTCCCTAATGTGTCACAGTGCTGTCAGAGGAGAGGAATTGCTTGTGTTTTATCTGACAGTTGAGTTTTACCTTTGCTTGTTTATTGATCTGTCTTATCACTCAGCCCAGGATCCCTTTTCCAAGTGATTTGAATCACTAAGCTTTTTCCTTTAGGCATAAGGTAATTATATGTGTTACAATTACTGTAGCAATTTTAAATCCTGTTTCCCTTATTGCATATGCAGGATATAGATTCCATGTTTGACTTGTATTTTAACTCCAGGGAAGTGGCAAAGGATCAATGTTATGTGAAGATTATAAGAACAGAAAAAGGTCAATGTAGGGGTAGGGTGTGAGGTAATTGTCCAGAAGTAGATTCTCTTCCATCTGGTTTTTTTCTGTTCCCTCCCTTAGAGAGTAGCTTCTGGCCAAGAATGGTCTCTGAAGGATATGCATACTCCCAGTAATGAGTCACAGGATGCAGGTGATCCAGCTTATCAGAGATGAGAGCAATGTGGGTGGCATCCTTACTCACTGTAATTGTGAACATCATATAGTAATTTGAATAATTAACTTGTTTGATTACAAAACTGCTTGCTGTACTGTCCTAAGCCACATATTATTTCTACACTGTCTAGATGCCATCAGTGACTGCCTTCTATTGGTTCTAATGAACCAATGTCTTTCTCTAGGTGACTTCATTGGGATAGGCAAATATGAGTATGTGCAAGTCCTCTCAGACTTGGGATTATCATGTTACAACAAGGAAATTTCTTTCTTTCTATTGTCATTTCCTTCTTTCTGTTTTCTACTTCCTGAAGTTAGAATGTGAACATGATGGTGTCGAGCCAATTTTGATTATGCTACTAAAGGGAATGTCATAAGGAATGGAAAAAGAAAGCAAAGCAACAAAACAGAAAAAATCTGCATGAATTTATAGTGATAATATGATAGAATAAAATCAACTTCTATTTCCTTGAGGCACTTTTTCTGGGACAGAAGGGAGACTGTATTTTTTTTTTATTGAGTTGGAGTCTCACTCTATCGCCCAGACTGGAGTGCAGTGGCCACTCACAGCCACCGCAGCCTCGACCTGCTGGGCTCCGGCGATCCTTCCGACTCAGCCTTCCAAGTAGCCGGAACTACAGGAGTGCACTACCATGCCCAGCAGATTTCTTGATTTATTGTAGAGATGAGGTCTCGCTGCCCAGGCGGGTCTCGAACCCACGGGCTCAGTCAATTCACTCACCTTAGCCTCCCAAAGGTGTGGAATTACAGGCTGAGCCACCAAGCCCAGCTCAAGATTGTATTTTTAACAAGGGAGTTTTGTATACCTTAACAAATACCAAATTGTATATATCTCACATTTAAAGCAGTATGGATGATTGTTTTAAACACTTTATAATTTGTGTTATCAGTTACTTGTGTTAACAGTGTGCTTAGGAATATTGTTTTCCATCTTTTATTAAAGAACTTATAATATTTTCTTTGTGGTTATTCAAGCTGTTCTTATTAATTAATTTAAAATTTCTTTAAAATATATTATTTAAATTTATGATCGTGTAGGTTGATTCACATATTCTGATTTAGTGAGATACAGGGTGTACTTACATAATCATTTTAATACACTTAAATATATTTCTAATACCTGATGTGGTGGTTCAAGTCTGTAATCCCAGTACTTTGGGAGGTGGAGGCAAGAAGATTGCCTGAGCCCAGGGTTTGAGACCAAACTGTGTAACTTCTTGCGAGCTCATCTCCAAAATCTCATTCTCTCTCTCTCTCTCTCTCTCTGTCTCTATCTATCTATCTATCTATCTATCTGCATTTCTGTGGGGGGCCAGCCCCTGCAAATAGATTCAGGGAGTCCTTGGGAGGTGTGGTAGCATTGGTGATTATTCTGGAGAAATAAAGAGAAAGA
>NW_006975657.1:0-311 GCF_000164805.1 Carlito syrichta | reverse complement strand
CCCATTAAAGTAAAAGAGGAATCAGGTGAAAGAACTCCCTTACTAACCCCTGTTCCTTCAGAGCCTATGTTAGCCACTGCCCCTGTTGATGATGATCCTCTATCCTCTGAGAATGAGGAAAATGTAAAAGAAGAAGCAGCTGGGTATCATGAAGAAAATTATCCATATAATTTAAATTTGCCCATTGGTGTCAAAAGACTACCAGCAAGTCGTGCTGGGAGGGGGGCTGTCAGGCATTGTGATTTTTACTCTCTTCATTTAAGAGGAAAAAATTGTCTTTCTATACTGATTCCTGTTGTATAAAAGGACTG
>NW_006975656.1:0-400 GCF_000164805.1 Carlito syrichta | reverse complement strand
TACAACCCAGCAATCCCCCCTCTGGTAAGATACCTGGAGGAACTCAAATCATTCTATAAACAACAATACCTGTGCATGCATGTTTATTGCAGCATGAGTCACAATAGCAAAAACATGGAACCAACTGTTTCATGGAAAATAGACTGGATTAAAAAAATGTGGTACATATACACAACAGAATATCATGCAGCCATAGAGAAGGACAAAATAATGGACTTTGCAGCAATTTGAGTGGATTTAGAGACGATCACTAAGTATCATACTTAGTGATCTATCACAGAAACAAAGAACTGAGTACCACATGTTCTCACTTATGTGGACCCTGAACATTTACCATCACAGTGTAAGAAAGGGATTGGCAGTCGTGGATCACTGCAGGGATGGGAGGGGGCACATAAGA
>NW_006975655.1:0-316 GCF_000164805.1 Carlito syrichta | reverse complement strand
CATTAGCTACCTACGCCAGTGAATTTTACCTGTCTTAGAAGTCAGCAAACGAGATTTGGGGCATAGCAGGTCCTGTTTCATTGGTTTCTGAGATGTCTTGTTGCAGGAGGCCCACTGAGGAGTAGCAGTACCTGGTGGACAGGACAGTTATAACCGCAGGACTGCGCAGATTCACAGCGTGTGCAGTTTCCACTTGTGTGGTTCCTTCTCTGTGTGTTTTTCATTTTAAATTTTCTTTCAGTGCATTTTACTCTGGAGCAATGAGTTCTTGAGTTGTTTTCTATTTGAATTTTAGAAATTTGATCCCATATTGGGT
>NW_006975654.1:0-360 GCF_000164805.1 Carlito syrichta | reverse complement strand
TATCTGGTCTAAGAGTTTTTAAGTTAGTACTCTGATTTTCTTGGTACAGAAAAATTTTTTAAAAAAAGCTAGAGTAACACACTATATTAAACCTTATAAAAACACCAGTAAATTCTAAGTTCTGGAAGTAGCATAAACCACATTCTTTGAACACAATACAATAAATCACAAGTAATAACCAAAATAGACCTAATACAATCTGTTTTAATGTAAGTTGCTGTTGATTATTATATTGTATTACCAGCCTTTTGTAAACACGGAAGCATGAATATACCAGCTAAGTACAGGTAGACCTTCCCTCTTACCAAAACACAAATCGGTGTAATGGCACTTCAACTTGCTCACCTACACTTACCAGCT
>NW_006975653.1:0-418 GCF_000164805.1 Carlito syrichta | reverse complement strand
TAGCTAGCTACCTGGCTGGCTATCAGGCTAGGCAGCCAGCTATCTAGCTAGTGGGCTGACCAGCAGTCTAGCCAGCTGGATTAAATAGCCAACTGGCTGAACTAGCTGGCCACCTACCTGACCAGCCTGATAACCAGCTGGCTTAACATGCCAGCATCCTAGCTAGCCAGCTGGCTAGCCAACTAACATAACTAGCTGACTAAAGTATTTAGCCATTCGGTTAGAAAGTTGGCTTAACTAGCTAGACACCTAGTTAGCCAACCGGTTAGCCAGGTCAATTAACACGCTGACTTAACTAGCTAGCCAGTCGGCTAGCCTGCTGAAATAATTAGCTATCTACCTACCTCGCAAGGTGGCTAGCCAGCTGACATAACTAGCTGACTTAACCCACTAGCCAGCAGGCTAGACAGCTGAGTTA
>NW_006975652.1:0-406 GCF_000164805.1 Carlito syrichta | reverse complement strand
ACTCATAAGCCGACAAGATAAGTCAGCTAACTGGTCAGCCTACTAGCTGGCAAACTAGTTTAGTCAGCTAACCAATCGGCTGAATAGTTGGGCAACTTGTCAACTGATAATTTAGCTTAGCTAACTAGTAAGCCTACTAGTTAGGCCAGCTAAATAGTTGGCCAACTAGTTGGCCGAATAGTTAGTTCAGAAAACCAGCATGACAACTAGTTTACTGAGTTAATTAGTGGGCCAACTCGTCACAGTTGACACAGGTAACTAGTTGACCGACTAATTGGGCAACTTGTTAAGCGAGTTAACAAGTCAGCCGTGTAATCAGCCAACGTTTTAAACCAGCTAACTAGTCATCCGACTCATCAGTCAGCAAGTTAAGTCACCAAGCTAACTCGTTAACCAACTAGTTAAG
>NW_006975651.1:0-406 GCF_000164805.1 Carlito syrichta | reverse complement strand
GGAGAACATTCGTAACTCACATAACCAGAAGCCGTTTTAAAAAGAAAAAAAGAAAAGCAAAACAATCCCTAACATTTGCCTCTGACTGTGAGGACCGGGGAAAGAGGACACAGTGTAGCTGAGGTCTTTCAAGCCGCAGGGATCCAATCCAGAGACTGTGGAGTCCCTTGAGCTGGGGAGAGAGCCCCATTTGTGCAGGAGAGAAAAGAGCAAAAGAGGAATGGTTTTGTGCTCAGAGAGTACAGTCTGGGGAAAGCTAGGAATGGAAGCTGGTGGTGTGGATGCCAATGCTCACTGCTCTGTGACCCGGAATAAACTGCTAGTCCAGGTCCTGCCTCTGTTTCCCCATTTGTAGGAGCCGCCTATCCTACCTCACAAGGGCTTCAAAAGAGTCATTCTACTCAAA
>NW_006975650.1:0-357 GCF_000164805.1 Carlito syrichta | reverse complement strand
ATTGGCAAAACATTTCTTTTGAAGACTCTTTTCATCCAGGGAAACAAAAGAAAAGTCACTAGGAGTGAGATTGGATGAATAGGGAGTGTGGGGCACAAGTGTCATATCACTTTTATTCAAAAACTGCTGAACACTCAGCACGGTGTGGCAGGTTATTCATGTAAATCACCCATCATGAAATAGGCAAACACATTGAAAGAATCTCAAAAAAAAAAAAAAAATTCACTGAAATCTAATGCAGCCTCTCCCAACAATGCTAGTTGGCACACTGATGCCAATGAGTTCCTAGAACATGTACCTAGCAGGGGTAGCCTGTACTACTAGGGTCCACCCTCCAAAACATAATTCAGCTTTCTT
>NW_006975649.1:0-358 GCF_000164805.1 Carlito syrichta | reverse complement strand
CCGTCTCCCAGGTTGGAGGGCACTGGCTCATTCCTGGCCATTGCAGCCTCAGTCTGCCAGCCTCCAGCAAACCTTTCCCCGGACTTCTGAGGAGCCAGAATGACAGGTGCATGACACCATGCCCGGTCATTTGGGATGGAGGGTAGAGACTAGTCTCATCAAGGTGTCCAAGTGGGTCTTGGTCCGGGGGCTTGTGTTGACCACTAGCCTCCACCTCCCAAAGTGCTGGGATGATGAGGCTGAGCACCAGAGGTTGGGGTTGGAAGGTGTCGAGCTTGGGGGACCCTCACATGTGGGAGTCGGAGCCAGAAGGACAGAGGGCATAAGGTTTGTAAGAGAATGTTCTTTCTTTCTTTCT
>NW_006975648.1:0-4412 GCF_000164805.1 Carlito syrichta | reverse complement strand
GTTTCAGGAACATCCTACAGTGGAATCACATAACTATAAAAGCTAATGGCATTGCCTTCAATTTTTATTTTTGTAGGTAATGGATGCATGTATTACCTGGATTGTGATGCTGGTTTCATGGATGCATGAACAAATTCAAACTGATCAAATTGTGGATATTTTTGCATAACAATTATATCTCAACAGAGGTGTTAAAAAAATGATGTCTCCAAAGAGGCCATGCTCAAGATCATGAGGCAAAGCATTAAAAAACTGCCAGCTGTTCAGAGGTATGGACAGTGCAGGCTCTGTTTGTTTGTGTGTGTGTGTGTGTGTGTGTGTGTGTGTGCGCATAATTTCAATGGCTTTAGGGGTACAAGTGATTTTTAGTTACATGGATAAATTTTATAGTGAAGAAGTCTGGGTTTTAAGTGTAACCATCATGACCAACTGTGTACATTGTACTTGAAGGGTGATGTTTTGTCCCTCACCCCTCCCCCACTCTACCCCATCTGAGTCTCCAATGTCCATTACACCTTACAATATGCCTTTACAGACCCCTAGCTTAGCTCCTACTTTTAAGTGAGAACATGTGGTACTTGCTTTTTTGTTCCTGAGTTTCTTCACTTAAGAAAATGGCCCTCATCCCATCCAAGTTGCTGCAGAAGATATTTTTTAGTTATTTTTCATGACTGAGTAGTATTATGGTCTATACACACCACGTTTTCTAAATGCACTGCTCGGCTGGATGGGCACTAAGAGTGACTCACGGGGAAACCACTTAGGCTCCCCTCACACTGTGGGAGCTTCTCTGTCCTCTCAATAAATTCTACTTTAAATAAATAGAGTGATGCACATCTTTGAAATTGTAAATTGTGCTGCAATAAACATATGAGTGCAGGTCTCTTCTTTGTATGATGACCTTTTCCCAAAATATTATTAGTAAAATTTATTAACCTTTTCCCTTATGTTTTTTCTATTTTATCTTATAAAAGAAGTATTTCTCTACACTGAGATTATAAAGATGTGTTTCTATATTATCTTCTAATGCTTTAAAAATGTCATTTATATTTAAATAATTAATCCCTACAGTAAATAGTATATCTTTTTTTTTGTCTACTGTCAACATTCATAGCTGTTCATTGATGTAGATTAAATATGAATACAAGAACCATGTGTACCCTTCTAAGAATTCAAAAATTAAAAAGCCCTACTACAGCTACATAGCATATTAAAGCGTTGGTTTGCAAAGTCACTTTAAAGAGATACAATGGCTACTATTTCCCAAAGACTTGACTGTTGATCTGGTAATGTATGGTCGTGTAATAAGCTATCCCAAAACATCCTGGCTTAGAACAACAGTGTACTAATCTCTCTCACGATCCAGTAGGCCGAGTTTGTTCATTGAGAGATCTTGGTAGGATCTCTCAAGTGTTTATTTGGAGCTGAGGCTTGAGTCATCTTGAAGGTTCAACTAGGCCAGATTTCCAAGAGGGCTTGCTTACACGACTGCTATTTGGTACTGGCTCATTTCAAGAACTGGATAGTAAAGAAGTCTCTGGGTTCTGAGAAGGTTCATCCCAACACATCAAGTAGGAGATTCAAAGAAATAATAGATTTCATGAGAGGTGATTTTTGAAGAGGCAATTGCTAAAATTTTTTCGAATTGATGAAAAGCTTGAATCTTCAGAATCAAGAATTCCAATGAAATTCAGGAGAATAAAAGATTGCCACACCTAAATGCATTTTACTGCAAGTGAAACTAAAAGCTAAAAACAAAGATTGAAATTAGTCAGTAACAGTTTAAAAAAAAAACAATACTAAGTGACAACATTTAGACAGCTGAATTATCAGCAATAGTTAGAAAGATGAGAAGACAGAGAAACGACTTATTCAGTACACCGAGGGAATGTAGCAGCTAACCCAGGAGCATATAACTGAAAATTGTTTTAAAAATAAAACAAGAGTGAAATACATATATGTACAGACAAACTGGGAATGCTTACTAGCAATAAAGCATGAGGAAGGGAATAAAAGAAAATAAAACAGAGTAAAAGACTATTTCAGAAAAAAGGGAAATGTCCCCAGAAGAAGGTATAAGATGCAAGAGAACTGGTAAACATAGAAATTGCTGTACAAATGGGTATGCTTAAATAAATATTGTGTATATAAAGTACATCAATTATTTTTAAGGGAAAAAAACAGAAATCATATAGAGAGTAGTGAAGAATTGTGCCCAGATTAATCTGATTATAGCTATTGGAATAGAGCAGAAGGTATATCCTCAGAAATGAGCAGAGAGAAAAATACAGGAGAAAAAGACTGGAAGAGCATCCTGAGAATTTTAAATGATTTTTTAAAAGCACTGAACTGGATCAGAACTTCTAGCTGAAGAATCAGAATGGTTATCTTTCTCTCTCTTTCTCGAACTCCAGACTTGCCTGGTATTGATCTAGCTCCAATGCGCTTCACCACATTAAACAGGTGTTGCCCAACAGAGAGAGAAACAGGTTCTCAGAGACCAAGATGCTAGAATTATTACCCTTTATATGAGAATGTTAAAGGACAATTTAAAACTTGTCTTCATGAATATAAGCTCCATTTTTTAAAATGTGCCAGACCAGCATATCTCCATCTCCTTTTTCAACAGCCACATAGGGGCCATAGGCATAAGAAGCATCAATGGTAAGAACTGTTGTTAAGTGATTGGTTGCTGGACCAGGCAGACAAAAAATGGGTGGAATTGCAACACAGGTTTTTTTAAAACATGTATACCTTTCAGAAACCCACTCACCCCTTCCCGGCTTATGCAGCTATGGCACAGGGTATCAGTTGAATATTTAGAAGATGCATACATTCAAGTTCTTCTTTGGTTTACTAGCCCTACAATCTTACAAAAATTAACCAAACTCTCTGAACTCTAGTTTCTCCTTTAGTACAATGGAGTTTAACATCGCCTTTCTACTCAACTACTTCTGGTTGTAACAAGAATCCAATGCCATGGGCTATGGGGTATATAAACTTCAAGGACTCCAATAAATGTAAGTTGTTATTCTTGAATAAATGCTTTCATTGTCACAAGCACATGAGGCTATTTATGTAATGGCCTCCTTAATCATTCCTTAATTCTAAGAAGATTATCATTTGTATTCAACACTTCACATTAATTTAGGAGAAAAGAGATGTATCTTCAATGATGATGATCAGTATATGCAAAATATATGTGGATGAAGAAAACAAGATCCTATTATTATTAGCTGAGTAATTAGTATATGAACCTCTAGAGAGAAAGCCTAATTCAACTTTAAAGTTACTGACTTTAATCATTCTAAGCATGTTTAACAGTCATGTCAAATGACTTGGATAAATTGCCAAATATGAATGAAGGCAAGAATTTTTCTATCGAAACAAAGGAAAGCAGAGAAAAAAATTAAAAGTAGCAGATGATTTAATGTAACCTTAAAATTAACTCTGTGGAAAATTTGAGTTGTGCTTGTTTCTGGATGAACGCCCCAGAGACATAATCAACAAAAAGACTAGGAGCAATGATTTAGCTTTCTTCTTTTAAGGAAAATGATTACTGCTACAGTTTTCAAAGCCTTGAAGTTAACGACAAATAATATTGCAAAACCAAATCAGATTTTAGCTAAATGCAAGATAAATGCAGTTGTACAGGTTTTCATCACATAATTAGAAAATAAGCTTTTCTGTTTGTTTATAGGTGTCCATAAAGAAAGGATGAATGCAATTCTTAATGTCATTTCTACAAAGCTGCATGAGTACAGATTAGAATGAATAATGGGATATGAATAATGGATGACAAACAATTTTCTCAAGTCTCCAGAAGCCACATAAAGTAAAATAGTGCTATGATTAATATTTTGTTCCATAAGGACATTGAAACATTTTCGCTGTAGACTTCAGCCTTTTTCATTCCCTTATGTTGAAGAGACCCATTATCCCTGGGCACACGGTCTTTCATCATGGAGTCCAGCTCCTGACATCAGGATGGCACACTCGTTCTTCTTCCCAGTTATGTCAGAAACTCCTTTCTCTTCCCAGTGTCTTCTCATACCACAGGCCCATGGCTCTTGGGCACTCTAATTACCCAGTTTGTCCCGCCATATTCCCTTCTCACCCTTCCTCTTGCTCTATACCTCTGGAGGCTAATGGATATGAATGGACTGCACAAATGATTCATCAATGACAACTGGCTTCCTGCTGATCTCAGCCAATAGAAGGCACCAGCAGAACACTTCAGAAGAAAAGAGAAGTCAGGATATTTATTCCACAAACTCCCTCACAACTCGCAGGAAATTAGTAGTGGCTTTTTCCTCTGTTGAAAGCTACAGCTCCCGGAAGGTGACTGCCCTATAGCTACAGCTCTGCCCAGTTTTCTGTAGAGACTTTCCACTCTTGTGCTTTCAGGCCTA
>NW_006975647.1:0-1205 GCF_000164805.1 Carlito syrichta | reverse complement strand
CTATCTAGTTATGTAGCAGATATATGTAGCTGACTTAAATAGTTAGCTAACTAGTGAGCTAGCTGACTTAGCAAGCTGACTTAGCTAGCTACCTTGTTAACTAGCTGACTTAGATAGCTGACCTAACTAGTTGGCTAATGAGGTAGCTAACTGACTTAACAAGCTAGTTAATGAGTTAGCTAACTGTTTTAACTAGTTGTTAAACGAGTTAACTAGCTGATTTAACTAGTTGGTTAACAAGTTAGCTGGGTGAATTAACTTAACTGACGAGTCAGCCAACTACTTTGCTGGTTAAGCACGTTGGGTGACTACTAGGCCGACATGTTAGCTGACTTAACAATTCGGCTGAATAGTCGTCCGAAAAGTTAGCTGGGTTAACTAGTTGACTGACATGTTGGCCCACTAGCTAGCTCACTTAAGCAGTTGGCTGGCAGGTTTGCTGGCCTAGTTAGTCACACGAATAGCTGCCCAACTAATTATCTGGCCTAACTATTTGGCCTACTAATTAGCTGAGCTAAATCGTCAGCTGAAAAGTAGGGCAACTAGCTGGCCGATTAGTTAGCTAAGTTAACTACTTGGCCATCTAGTCTGCCTATGGGTTAGCTGATTTAACTAGTCGGCTGGTGAGTGAGCCAACTGGTCTGCTGAATTAAATAGTCGGCCGGCGAATGACTGACTGGCCAGCTGACTTTAGTCGGCTGGCGAGTGAGCTGTCTGGTCAGAAGACTTACCTAGTCGGTCGGCGAGTGAGCCATCAGTTGAGCCAACTTAACTACATGACCTGCAAGTGAGCCAAAGTGTTAGCTGCCTTAGCAAGTAAGCTGGTGAGCGAGCCTATGGTTGAGCTGACTTAACTACATGACTGGTGAGCAAGTCGACTAGTTAGCTGTTCTGTTGGCTTGTGAGCAAGCCAAGTGAGTTGGTCTGTTGGCTGGCATGCGAGCTGACTAGTTATCTGAACTTATGGACAGCGAGCAAGCCCACTCAATAGCTGATAAGCTAGCTGAGTTGGTAGCCAACTAGTTAGTTAAGTAACTAGCTGATTTGCTAGCTGACATAACTAGATAGCTGACTATCAAGCTGACATAACTACATAGCAAACAACCTACCTATCTGTCTAGATAACTGATTTAACTTACTAGCTTACTGGCTAGTTAGCTGGCTAGCTGACTTAATTAGTTAGCTGACTAGCTAGCAGGCTAGCT
>NW_006975646.1:0-820 GCF_000164805.1 Carlito syrichta | reverse complement strand
GATACCTGCATAATGAACATTTGTATACCTAACCCTGAACTGTACCCTACATCTTTAAAAAGTAAAATAAAATCTTGACCTTATTGACCAGGCTCAGTAGCTCAACCTGTCATCACAGCACTTTCGGAGGCCAAGAAAAGTGGATTGCCTAAGGCCATGGGTGAAAACCGGCCTGGGAAACTGACGAGACCTCATCTCTACAATAGATTTTTTTAAAAAATTAGCCCGGCGTGGTAGTGCATGCCTATAGTTTCAGCTACTTGGAAGGCTGAGGTGGAAGGATCGCTGGAACCCAGCAGGTCACCACTGTAGTGGCCGTGAGTGTGCCACAGCACTCCAGCCTGGGCAACAGAGTGAGCCTCCAACTCAACAATCAATAAAATGGTTTATAGGCTAAAAATTTTTTAAATCTTGACCTTATTACTTACCTGCTTTGTGATATATGGGAGGTTATTTATCCTTCCTAAGCTTCTGTGTCATTATCTAAATAAATAAGCATTTCAAAACAAAGCCAAAAAGTCCCTATTACATAGAGCTTTTAGGAAGATGAAAGGGAAAGGGAAAAAATCTTCATGAAAAGCATAGAACACCACTTTGCCATGTGAGTTCAATCATTCTATGTATTTGTTTATGAAACAACTGAATATTAGACTTTTAGGCCATGTCAGAAGGTTCACAGCATACCAACTTTTTGTTCTCTTTTGTTTTTAAAGAGGTCTGGACAAAAAACCTGGTCCAAATCAGTCATGCAAATGGTGCCCATTCATTCACTAAATATCTATAAGGCTTCATAGCTCCCACTGATAACTCTTAATGGCCC
>NW_006975645.1:0-389 GCF_000164805.1 Carlito syrichta | reverse complement strand
GTATCAGTCACACCACCCCAAGGCTTGTTTTATCGAATACGTACGCCGTTTTAACAAAGGAGCACGAGCAAATCGCAAGGACCATCTCAGTCTTGTTTTACTGAGGACGCGCCGTATTTTAAGACACTCCGAACAGCAAAGAGGCTCCCCTCTGGGGTCTCGGGGTTCTCGTCTCACGACCCTCTTGAATGTCCCTTCCCCATACTCTACCCTAGAAGCTCTTAGCGGTGGGGAGCCTGGCCTTGTGGCTGTGTCCTCGGAGTTCTTCCGACATCCTTCGTTCGTGACTTTCGAGCGGCCCGGGCTGGGAGGGAGCCGCCCTGCGCTGGGCCGGCGCGGCTCGTCCACTCGGGCAGGAAGGGCCCCGCTGGTCCGCCTCGCGGCCTCCG
>NW_006975644.1:0-3080 GCF_000164805.1 Carlito syrichta | reverse complement strand
TCTCCTCTCTCTCCTCTCTCTCTCTCTCTCTCTCTCTCTCTCTCTCTCTCTCTCTCCTTCCTCTCTCTTCTCTCCCTCTTTCTCTCTCTTTCTCCCTCTCCTCCCTCCTTTTTCTCTCCTCAATCTCTCTTCTCTCTCTTTCTGTCTACTTGCTTCCTCTCCTCTCTCTCTCTCTCTCTCTCTCTCTCTCTTGCTCTCTTCCTCTTCTACCTCTCTTTTTTCTCTCTCTCCTCTCTGTTTGCCTTTTTCCTTTCAAAAAAAGAGGAAAAAATATTCGAGACCAGCCTGAGCAACTTGGTGAAACCTCGTCTCTACAATAAATCACAAAATTTCCGGGCATGGTAGCCCGCTTACAGTTCCGGCTACTTGGAAGGCTGAGGCAGAAACCCAGTGGGTTGATGCTGATGTGGCAGTGAGTGAATCCTTTATTAAACCCTTCTCTGGTGCATCCCACATTCCATGCTCACCATGGGTTACATCATAGGAAGCAGGTACTCTCATTTTAACAGATGAGGAAACTGAGGTTCAGAGAGGCAAGAGGTGAACCAACCCGCCCAGAGCCGCCAGCAGCAACTCAGGGTCAAGCTGGATAATCTGAATGTTCTGCAAACACACAGATGCACAGTGACACGCAATGACACAGGAGACCTCCCCCACCAGTCTCCAGGCTCCACTCACAGGCAGGTGGGCCACCATCTCCCCGAGATGCCAGTGCAGCTGCAATAAGAACCAGCCCTGCATGGCCAGCCCAATGCCCAGCAGCCCCAGCAGGCCAGCCCAATGCCCAGCTGCACCTCAGGGCTACCTCCGGTGGCTTTCACCCAGCCTCATGAACAGGATGTCCGTCTGTTCATCCACCACGAATACTGAAGGCCGCGTGGCTTCCTCCTCTGTGCCCCAGTAGTTTAGGCCCCAAGGCACCCGGGAGCAGGCCCGGCACACCCGGGTCCCTCAGCCTCGGAGGAAACCAGTCTTGCCCAACTCGCCAAGGGTCCCGGGTGGGCCTCTAGAGCTGGGGTTCAACCCCACCCCTTTCCCACTCACCCCACTCTCCTCCTTGTCCCCTGTCCTGGCACCTGGCCACCTGAGTCTCACACAGACTCTTACACTTTCCAGAGGCTTCTGAAATTGTGACTCAGGTGGGGCTGGCAGAGGGGAGGCCCCGCTTTGCCTTGTCCTCCGCTTCATTCTTCTGGTCTCCACCATACCCGCGCTGAGGAATTCCTGTGGGTGCGGGTGCTGCTCCCTGCTCAGGGACACACGTTGAGCAAGAGAGACTGCGGTCTCCACTCCAGCGGAGCCCCTGTTCTGGTGGGGTGAGACCGAAGAGAAGCCTCCCAAACAAGAAGGCAATATGTTGTGTTTAGACGGTGAGGGTGCAGTGAAAAATGCCAAGATGGAATAAGGGTGTGTGCACACGAGTGTATGCTTGTGTGTGGTGTATGTACTTGGCTGTGTGTACTCAGGTGGGTGTGCGTGCATGCTTGAGTATGTGTGTATGCAGTGTGTGTGTGGTGCCTGTGTGTACATGTGTGTGGGTGCATGCCTGTGTGTGCACATGTATCTGATGAGGTGTACATGTGCATGCATCCTCTAGCAAGTGTGTGCATACATGGGTGGGTGGGTTGCATCTGTAGGCCTGTGATCCAGGTTTGTGCATGCACATGCATATGTGTGTGTGCACTGTGCATATACACATGTGTGGCTCTGTGTGGACATGTATGTCTGCTTGTGTGTGGTGTATGTACATGGGTGTGTGTACTAGGCATTGCTTGGGTGTACACTTGTGCATATGTTAACACGTGAAGATGCATGCTCTTGTGCAAACGTGAACACATGTACATGTGTTTATGTATGTGTGTACTCATGCATGTGAAGCATCTCTTTGCACATGTGTGTGCAGAAGTGTACAAATACATGCATCCTCTAGCTTGTGTTTGCATACATGGATATGTTGCATCTGTATGCTTATGACCCAGGTAGGTACATGAATGTGCATATGTTTGTGTGCACTGTGCATGTACACATGTGTGGATCTGTGTCAGTGCACACATTTTACTTGTGTGTGGTGTATGCACATGTGTGTGTATTCAGGTGTGTGGACATGTGCACATGCATACACGTGTGCATGTGTGCACACGTGTGCAGGCATGTGCTCCACACACATGTGTGGGCATGTGCATGTGTGTCTTTGAACGTGTGCACCCATGTGTGTACGTGTGTGGGGTGCATGTGTTTGTACGTGTGTGCAGGGGCATGGCTGTGTGTACACATGTGTGTACAAAGGGGTACATGTGCGTGCATCCCTAGCAGATGTGTCCAAATGTGGGTGGGTTACATCTGTATGCCTGCCAGCTGGATATGTGCATGATTGTGCCTATGTACATGTGTACTGTGCACATGAGTGCTCTATGTTTGCACATGGGTGGGCATGTATGCTTTGCACACGTGCATGCATGTGTGAACAGGTACATGCATGCATGGATGGGTTGCATTTGTGTGCATGTGGCCTGTGTACATGTATGCATGTGCCTGTGTGTGCATGTGCATGACGCAGGTGTATACTTACGTGTGCATGTCTGTACTTGCATGGGTAGATGCATGTGTGAAAAAGTGTGTGGGGAGATTTGTGTGCGTGTGTGTAAGTTCAGGTACATGTGTGTATGGGAATGTGTGATTTTTTTAACTGGAACTCATAGTCAGGGGGTGAAGCCACTGCCCACCCAGTTAGGCAAACCCAATACCTGGGAGTACCCCAACCCTTCTGCAAGCTCTGCACATTCAGCCTCCAAACTAGATCTCAGGTCCCACCACCTGCAACCACACTAACTCAGTGCTACAGACTGAACATCTGTATCCTCTGCCAAATTCAAATGTTGAAACCCTAATCCCCAAGATGATGATGTCAGGAGGTGGGATGCTTGGGAGGTATTTAGGTAATGATGATGGTGCTCTGGGATGTGATTAGAGCTCTTCTAAGAAGAGACAGGAGATGTTCACTTTCTCTCCACAGGCAGAAGTAAGAAGGCGGCTGTCCATACTCCAGGATGCAAGCCCTCCCATGCTGGACCCTGATCTCA
>NW_006975643.1:0-4245 GCF_000164805.1 Carlito syrichta | reverse complement strand
TTAAAAACCCTTCCTTTTTGCCACCCTTACTGCACCTCTCTCTAAAGTTTTCCTTTAAAAATTAAGAATACTAAAATAAAGCCTGATTTTAGTTACACTTTTCTTTTTCTTATAGAAATGCGGAAAGCTCAAATAATAATAGACAAAAATATATGTGATATAAGTAATATATATAAACAATATATATAAGCAATATAAACTATATATATAAAAAATATATAAGTAATATAAATAATATATATAAACAATATAAGCTATATATATAAAAATATATAAGTAATATAAATAATATATATAAGCAATATATAAATAATATAAGCTATATATATAAAAATATATACATAATATAAATAGTATAATACATTAGCAATGTGTAATATAAGTAATATAAACAAAATAAGTAATATAAGCAATATAAACAATATATATAAACAATATAAGCAATATAAACAATATAAGCAATATATATAAGCAATATAAACAATATATAAGTAACAAATAATATAAGTAATACATAAACAATATAAAAAGTAATATAAATAAAAGTGTATAAATAATAAGCAAAATAATATCTCCTTACAGTCTTGCTTTAACTGTGGTCAAGTCAGACACATTAACAGAGATTGTTTGGTTAAACAAGGTATGGTTAACTTACATGACACACTGTCGCCATTTACTGGGTCTACTCGACTAAAAACCTTAAGTCCCAATTGCCAAAAAGGCTTGTTGGACACTGAAGCCAATGTTTCCTGTATTGCCGGAAAAATTGGCCTGCTTCCTGGTCTACTCAAATAGCTCCTTCAGGACTCATAGGCATTGGTCGAATACCCTCAGTAGCCAATAGCTCTAAAATTTTAAATTAGACAGATGAGACTTCAAAAACTTTTTGCCCATACGTTATTCCATCTATCCCCTTTACGTTATGGGGAAGAGATATTCTTGATATAGCCCTAATTATAAAGCTTCAGCACAAATGCTGTAAATGGGCTATGATCCCTTTAAGAGACTTGGCAAAGACAGACAGGGAATGCAGAAACCTGTCCAAGTTAATAAAAAGACAAATCGAGCTGGCATTGGCTATTCAAATTTATCCATTGTTCCCAAGACCCCATTACCTAAAAAGCCGAGGCACTGGTTTGAGTGGAACAATGGTCCATACTCTTGGAAAAGCTAAGGCAGTGAAAAAACTAGTTTTACAACAATTAAAAGCTGGTCATATAGAGCCTTCTACCAGCCCCCTGAATGGCAACCACTAGCCCTGAAAACACTCCTAGTTTTGTAATTAAGAAAAAATCTGGTATATGGAGACTTCTACAAGATTTAAGAGCTATTAACACTACTATGAGAGCCATGGAGTGTTACAGTCTGGATTCCTATACCTGTTAACTTTAATATTATAGTTATTGATTTACAGAATTGTTTCTTTACTATACCTTTAAGGCCAGAAGATTGTAAACAATTTACATTGTTTACTCTCTGAGAATTCAAAAACTTTTGTTCCAGCTCCAGGAGGAGTCAACTCTTGAGGACTGAGACCAAACATGCTATGGCAAATGGATGTAACTCACTTTCCCAGCTTTGGTAAATTATCTTATTTGCATGTGACTGTAAATACCTTTTCTCTTGTTATTTTAGCTTCAGCAAAAACTAAAAGAAGCTTACAAGGACGTGGTACAACATTTATTCTTTTGCTTTTCACAGCTAGGTATGCCAAAGCAACTGAAAACCAACAACAGTCCTGCATATACATCTAAGTCTTTCCAGTAATTTTACTCCCAATTTAATATTTCCCAATCCACAGAAATTCCCTACAATCCACAAGGCCAAGTCATAGTTGAAAGAGTTCACCAAACTCCCAAAAATCAATTAAGTTATAAGAGGGTGAGTTTAAACATAGCTCTCCTCACCACATCTTGAATCACACTTTATTTGTTATTAATCATTTAAATTTGGACCCTTCAGGCTATTCAGCTATGGCTAGACATTGAGATCCAAAAAAAAGTATAAAATCTCTGATATAATGGAAGCTTCTTACAGGAAAAGGGGCGAGCCTACTTTATTTCGTGCTCATGTCAAACATGCTACTAGTCGTAATTTTTCTTATGAAGGGCATTCCAACTCCCACCCTATTTGTTTTTATAATAATTCTGCTTTTAATAATTACCAGACTTCTTGCTTAATGTCTACCTTTAAGTCTCTGAGTACAAAAAGCCCTTATCAGGACAATATCAAGGACGGTTGGCAACTGGAGATGTTAATGCCTGGAGGAACCACACCTAGCCATGCGACTAGAGCTTCATCGCCTCTCAGAGTACCTGCTTGCCCCTTCAATGATATGAAAAAAGACTAGTCACTCATATGGCGAGATGCTGACTTCCTGAAATGGAGAGACTGTGCTTATAACTCTAAGGTGGATTATCCTGTACCTGGTGAAAAACTATATATTAGTGACTGGGGTTTTAATGGCTCTACACTTGCCGCAGCTAAAAGGCACCCGTATAGATGGGCTACACCCATGTTTCAAAGTTCTCTATCCTCTAATCATTCATTACAGACTCAGCTTTATCAATTGTTTGCAGCAACAGGTCCTGTAACACTTTATCATCCTCATTCTAATCTTACAACCTTCTTATAAGCTTATATAGTTAATTGCAAATTATTATTCTAATTGCAAATTATTATTTTGTTAATTGCAAATTATTTAATTGCAAATTATTATTCTAGATATTCTATGGATTATAAATATGGACATTTTAAAGTTACTTGTAAAAATTGTTCATTGTCAAATTATATTGGTAAAAATCCAGTCCAGGTATTTTTGTTAAAACAACCGACATATGTGTTTGTGCCTGTTAAATTGCCTATTCCTTGGAATACTTCTCCTGGGACATACATTTTAAAACAAATAACGTTCTCTTTGGCTAGATCTCAGAGATTTGTGGCAGCTTTAATTTTAAAAATTACAACATTAATTTCCATCATAGGATCTGTTGCAGCTTCTGCAACTGCCTTAGTGCAGGAAGTACACACAGTGTATCATGTGTGTACAATTTATATCAAAATGTTAGCTAAGCTTTATTTACTAAAGAACAGATAGATAAAGGCATTATCAATAGATTAAATGCCTTAAAATCGGCATTAGTATTTATAAAAAATCAGATTCAACATATTAAGGTTCAAATGTCTGTGGCTTGCCATGCACAATATAAATGGATTTGTGTTACGCCCTTGCCATACGATGGTAAAAATGTCAGTTGGGCTGATGTTCAAAAACATCTCATGGGAGTTTGGCAGTCTTCTAATTCTTCTTTAAATATTCAACAGTTGCATAGTCAAATTACTGCTATTTCTCAGGCACATTTGTCTTCACTTTCATTTTCTCAATTGGCCTCTAAATTTACCTCTTCTCTTTCCCAATTTGTAGCTTCCCATTCTATTTAGAATTTGATTTATAATTTTACAGCGATTGGAGTAATTGTATTATTTTTACTGTTTGTTTTTCCAGTCATCATTCGATGTCTAAAAAAGGCTGTACAACACAATTCCGATAATATTCATCTGGCTGTTCTAAAAAATAAAAAATAAAAAAAAATTAAAATTTATCTCACCTTAAATTCCCATCAATTGGAAAATGTTACAAGTAAAGTTGTTGACAGATTGTATGGACATTGTGGGATTTGCTGCTGTGGATACTACAAATATAATTATAATTATCAGCTCCTCTATTACTGCAAAAAAAATTTAATTAAGTTATAGCAAGCTCCACGCCCCATTGCAGTAGTGGTATAAAATAGAAGTCTTGATATTCAATGACAGGTAAAATTCCAGCCACCTGGTATGAACCTAAGACAGACATTCCCCACGTGAAAGGGAAGCGGGCCAGTGACGGGCAACAACCAAGGTAAAACAAGAACAACCTATGACAAGAGCCAAGATATTCCTATGCCACAAAAATAAATAAAAAATGGGGAGATGTTGGGAGCCAAGACCTTGGAGAAACAAACTATAGAGCACCTGATGATAAGAAAATTGCTGACTGAGAAAACTCTAGCATACAGTGGCCATGTTAGAGGCAAAGGCCCCATGGATCTTGTTTGACAGACTCTTTTGTTTCTTTAAGAATGCATGTTCATAATTATAATAAAATTTGCTGATTAATGATAAAATCTTTAAATATCATAGATTATACATGATATGTTACAAATTTTATTGAAAAAAATGTAACAGTAAAGATTATTCATAGAA
>NW_006975642.1:0-400 GCF_000164805.1 Carlito syrichta | reverse complement strand
TGCAGACTCATATAATCGAAGAAAATTCCTTGGCTCTACATAATAGTTGGTGAATAAATGCAAAGTTATAATTTGTTTGAAAGTTGTGCATGTTTCTTTTTATGCTTTCCTGATTTACTAATATTCACTTGTGTGTGTGTGTGTGTGTGTGTGTGTGTGTGTGTGTGTGTATGGTTTTTTTGTTGTTGGTGGTGTTGTTTTGGGGTTTTTTTGAGTTAGAGTCTCACTTTGAGCCCAGGCTGGAGTGCAGTGGCACATCACAGCCTTGAACTCCTGGGCTCAAGCAATCCTTCTGCCTCAGCCTTCCAAGTAGCTGGAGCTATAGGTGCACAACACAAAGCCCAGCTAATTTATTTGTTTTTAATTGTAGAGACGAGGTATTGCCAAGTTGCCCAGGCTG
>NW_006975641.1:0-419 GCF_000164805.1 Carlito syrichta | reverse complement strand
CATACCTCCACTGTGGCCCTGCTGCATCTCTCCATGGTGGACCTAACATCTGCCTCCAAATTAGATCTGCTATCAGGCTCCGCAGTTGCTCCACTGCCACATGCCTCAATGATGGCCCTGCTCTGTGCCTCTGTAGTGACCCCAATGCATGCTTCCTTGGTGAACTTCCTGAAAAGCTTTGCAATGGCCCACCATTTACCTTCTTTGTAGCCTCGCCATGCATCTTTGCAGTGGCCCTGATATTTGCCTCCTTAGTGACGCTGCTGCCTTCCTTTGGGATGGACCTGCAATTTGATTCCATGGAAAGCCTGTTGTGTGCCGCTAGGATGAACCAAACTTATGCCTCTGTGGTAGAACTATCATGTGCCACTGTGGTTTATTTCCCACGTATCTTCATTGTGAACCTGCCACTTGCCCCT
>NW_006975640.1:0-449 GCF_000164805.1 Carlito syrichta | reverse complement strand
GCACATTATGCAAGATGATAGTAATAGCTTCTCAAATATTTAGAACAGAGTTGCTATATGTTTTCGGCTGACAAACTATTTTTACTCTGCTGAGCACATAGTGGATATTGCTTCTAAAGAGGAAGGATGCTAATTATAGGAACAGAAAGTTGAAGAAGAAGAAAAGGAATAAAGGAGGAAAGAGATTTGAGGAATACCCCTCAAATAACTGGGTAAGGTATTCCTTTGAAATGGGAGGTATGTTGAAGAGAATAGGTACAAGAACAGATTGGAGAAGGGATTTAGGCAGACAGAAATGTCTTCAAGAGCCTCACTTTGTTCAGTAAACCAAGGATTGAGTTATTTTGCCAATAGGCATGTATAGAAGTGGAGACCTGAAAAAAAAAAGGGGGGGGAAACTATTTAGATGCTTTATTGTTGGGAGCTTTATAGTCTCTTCCTATTAGAAT
>NW_006975639.1:0-468 GCF_000164805.1 Carlito syrichta | reverse complement strand
AGATCATATGCTTGAATGTGGTCAAATCCATTCTGTTTTAGAAGTCCCTCTCCACCCCAAGGTTTTAAACATAGACTCCAGTGTCTTCTTCTCTCTCTCTCTTTTTTTTTTTTGAGTCAGAGTCTCACTGTGTTGCCCAGGTTGGAGGGCACACTCACGGCCAACCCAGCATTGACCTGTTGGGCTCTGGAGATCCTTCTACCTCAGCCTTCCAAGTAGCCAGAACTACAGGCATGTGCTACCACGCCTGGCTATTTTTAAAATTTTATTATAGAGATGAGGTCTTGCCAATTTGCCTGGGCTGGTCTTGAACCCACAGGCTCAGGCAGTTCACTCACACCAGCCTACCAAAGTGCTGGGATGATAGGCTGAGCCACTGAGCCTGTCCTTCTTCTCTTATCTTTATGACTTTGCTTCTCATTTACTTTTCCATCCAGAAGTCATATTAGTGTATGGTTCGAGGTAGGG